>NW_026453246.1:0-190000 GCF_025200985.1 Drosophila gunungcola
ATTGTTTAATCTTTAAGTAAGCTTTCAGGTAAGACTACACTTTTAGACTACTCTGAAGACTTAAAACTTTTTTAACGATTGACCCTGATTGAAAATTAACTATTGTTTAAATCCTGAAATAAAATCTCTATATATTAAGCCAAAATCCCCACCTGATCATAGTCCACGCGCATGGTGGCCAGTGAGCGCGTCATCTCCTCCTGCACTTCCGGCCAAGTTTCCTCGCTCTCCTTGAGCATGCGACCCGTGCAAAGTGGCGTCTGTGGAACGGCATTGAATTGGGCGATCCACTTGTTGCGGATGACGTCCTGGATGCGCAAACGCTTGCTGGGATCCACGTTCAGCATGCCCTTGATCAGATCCTTGGCCGCCGGGCTCACGTTCGTCCACTCCGGATCGGGAAAGTCGTACTGGCCGGTGCGGATGCGCTTTTTCATGCCCGGCGAAATGGCCATGCCGTTGTTGCTGTAGAACGGCGGGAATCCGCACATAATGATGTACATCACCACGCCCAGCGACCAGATGTCGCAGCTCTTGTCGTACTTCTCCGGACCCAAAACCTCGGGAGCTGTAAAATATGTTTACGATTAAAATATGAATACTTAGATAGAACAATTAAAGAGTAAGCTAAAAACATAAAAAAAAGTCAGGAAGTAGTTTACAAAATAACTAATGTATATAAGGTAAGTATAAATAATAAACAATAAACTATCTACACTTATGTGTAAATGAATAGATAAACTATTTCATAAGCTTATCAGCAATCTCGTTAAGATTTCTTGCAAATTAAGTGGGTCGCACGGTGCAACTTTCAAACAACACTTTCGCAAGTGGAATTGAGAACAAGGCTGAATAAAATTAGAGAAACTATAAGGAAAGTTCACCCAATAAATTATGCAACGAGGTTGCCACAGAAAGAATCTCTGGTGATTTAGAAACACCAGTTAGATGTGTGACATTGCATTGTACCTATTCTCCATTTTACAATCAGTTTTGTGGCACATGAATATAAATCAAATTAGTGTCATGCAATTTCCGGCCAGGAAAATGCCACTGCACAGTAAACAGCGGTGTTTTAACAATTTTAAAGCTGTTCCTCGTGACTAATGCGGTGATTGACATGATTTTAAGACTAGAAACAGGCGAGAGGCACTCACCCACGTAATAGGGAGTGTAGCAGGGCGTCTGCAGCGTGTCATTGGTAAATGTCTCCTTGGCAAAGCCAAAGTCCGTCAGCTTGAGGATCGCATTCGGCTGCGAGGTGGTGTACAGCAAGTTCTCCGGCTTGAGGTCGCGATGCGCGATATCGCGACTGTGCAGATAGTCTATCGCCGCGCAGATCTCGTGCATTATTTGGGCCGCCTCGCGCTCCGTGAAGGCGCCATCCGCCTTGTCCTGGATGCGCTGGAAGAGCTCACCGCCCTCCATGCACTCCATGACCACCAGCAGGCACTTGCGGCCGCTGTACGTGTTCTCGTACACATCGATGATGTTCACAATGTGCCGGCATCCGCTGACCCGCCAATGCAGATCCACCTCGCGACGGGCCTTCTCATTATCCAGCAGCACCTTGAGTGCATAGTTCTGTTTGGTGCGGCGGTGGGTGCACTGCACCACCTTCCCGTTGATCCCCAGTCCCAGAACCGTGTCCGAGATCTCGTAGTCGTCCACCAGGGCGGTGGTCTTCGGTTGCCGTTGGTTCTGCAGCGAAAGCATTCTGGAATCGGCTGATCTCTAACTGCAAAAACAGAAATGATCAGTTATATTATCAATTTCTGTTTATCATTTAAATAACACAGATTACTTTGCATATGTTTCATTTGTTTTACTAAAAAACTGCAAAAATATAATTTAATTTTATTTGTTAATATTAAATAGATTTTAAACTGATTTAAAGTTGCTTAAAAAGGCAATTATAATCAACATATGCAAAATCTGTTCATAATAAATCAGTTTTCCAACGAACATTTTTTAAATGCTTGCAATATTAAACATTAAGCTAACTGCTTACAATTTATTTGTAATTAATCAAAACTTAAACTTATTGTTATTAAATTTAACAGAAATTTAAGGCCTGGTAAATTTATAGTCTCTTACTGATTCAAACATGAAATAGAAATAAAATATTTGTGCAATTTTAACAAACTATGAAAAATAAACATGACCTTAAAGCAATTAATGGTCATACCCTTTCCACATATTAATGGTCAATACACACCCAATTGTGGTTAACAATTTATTGGCAACTTATTTGTTTAATGCTTTTGTGGTTCAATTGAGGTTCTCAAAAGGTAGCTGCTCGGAAGCAATAAATTGTATTTAATTGTAATCTTTTTTTAAAAGTGAAGTTCATTTAAGCTAGGTGTGGGGCAATTGACTATTTAATTGCTAACAATTTCGTTTGCGGGTGAAGTGTTTGGGGAATCCCGCTTTTTTTCCACTGCTTCCCATTTATTCTTATTTGTTTTTAAGAGAAAACCTTATGATGTCAGGGTTTCCGGGTTTTTAGCCCGCATTTCATTTTAAATAACCATTTGCCACAAACAAACCGTTTGGCTACTAAACTCTTGGTTAAAAAAAAGAAAATTATGCTGTAGATACGAAAAACAATCTAAAACCATTAGAAAAGAGAAGGAAAATAGGCACCGAAAAATATTAAGTTATAATCCTAGCAATAACATTATGCTTAAAAATATGTATTATGGTCTGTTTTATGTGGTTTATTATATTTCCTTATATTTAATATCCAAAGATTTATAATTATTGAAAATTTAGTATTTTTGGGTACATTTTGGATGGTACATAAATAAAAAGTTTTAAAAGTGAATTTAATACAATATTTTTAAAACCCAAAACATGTTTTTGTTTTTTTGATAATACATTTCCTTATACGATATTTATTTAAGCGTGTAAAGCTTCGTTTTTTTTTTAGCTATCCGGCCTTATATATTGATATGCAGATCCAAAATAAACTCGAAGCGCTGCGATCTCTCGACTCGATTCAAATTGCATGCAAATAGACTTACAGAAAAGCAGAAAAAATATAAAGAAAATCAGGGGACGGGGCAATGGGTGGGGTGGCTTATTAAACCCACACTCGCTGCATATTTCCATGTTTTTCCGGGGAAAAAAAGAACTGTTACACAATTTATTTTTACGGGGAAAACGGGAAAACATTGCATATGTTCGACATCGGTAATCGCTAAATATCGATAGGCGCTACAGGGCAATTGTGTGCGTGCGCGGTTCTGACGAAATTAATGCTTCATTTTTTTTGTTTTTGTTTATTTCTGGCACATTACGCATTGCCGAAAAAAAAACCTATTTTTTCTCTCCTGTAAAATTGGTTAATTAACGCGTATTTCACTACCCACACACACACACACACTTGCACCGAGCAGCCCGCGCACACACATTCACGGATATCTATACAAATGCAAACAATGCGTCATGTTTTCTCACTGTTTAACTAGCATTTTCTATTTTTCTGGTTTTCACTGTACACGGCAGTACATTTTTTTATCTTGTTATCGCTTTTCGATCGTTTTCAGGTGGCCCAGATTTTTGCTGGCCCCGCGATTTAATACGACTGCCGACCGCTCTATTGAATATATCCCGCTTTATCACCTGCTGTTCAGCTGATCGTATTTACCTTTCGGGTATTTATTCAGCGTGCTATGTAACCGGACGAAAAAAAAGAACAACAACCCGAAATTTATAGTTATTTATGTGTAAATGCCAAGTAGTGTGACCAGGCGGCTCTGAATGGAAAATACTAAAAAGTGTCGTGAGCGGCGATTGTGCCGTCTCTAACGAATTCAATCGATGGCTTGGCTTAAAAACGTATCGATTAAATCGAAATGGAAGTAAATTATTTGTATTCAATTGCAATATGTTTTAAAGTAATATTTAATTCCTGAAATCGTTTAATCAAAAACCTGAAAAAACCCTTTTAGAGTTTGGTCAAATTTATTGTAAATTGAAAAACAATTAATTTTTCTATATAAAAGAATTCAATGTATAATTTTCCAGGTAAAGTGTTTTGTGAAATAACTAAAACATACCATTTTGAAAAGTTTATATTAAAAGATGGATAAAGGAACAGACTGAGATGTTGATATCAATTTGTCTGGTAGTGCTTATCAACTATATATTCTTTTAATAGTCGGAAATGTCCAATATAGTGCATTACAAAATTCGGACCAAAGTTATTAAGCCCTCAGAACTATCGATACATTCGATTGTTTTCCTGGCAAGCCGTCGTGGCTATCGTTGCCCTCCCATCTCTACTACCTGCTGTCTACAATTAAAAAGTGGTAAATGTTGTTGCCACGGCCAAATTGACGATGCGCCGCGTCCGCTGAGCCTCGTGTCCGCACCCGTGAGGACCCGTATCGCATCCCCGAGATCCGTGCTCTGGGACTCCGGAAAAGCCACCAAAAGACCCAGTATTCCGACATTTTTCGGTTCCCTTTTTATTGGTTTGTTATTGGCAAACGTACTCGCCAGGATATACCAGGCAATATAAGATAAACAGAAGGTGGAAAAGTGTACAGCTCCTCGCCAAATTTCGTTACGGATAACGACGCTATGTCGCAGGTGCTCAGCCCCCACAAACAAGGCGTGGCAGAGGCGGCGGACGGGCTGGACTACACGAACAGCAGCTCGATCATCGAGTTCCTGGCCAAGGAGCAGGACTGCGGTGGCCTACTGACGGATCCGGATCCGGAATCAATTTTCCAGGAGGTGAGTCGCCTATCGGACAACACGGACATGAGGTCCGTGGACGAGCTGTTGCAGGAGGCGGAGCGCCTGATCCAACAGCAGTTACGTCTGGGCGGCATGGTCCCGGAAATGCATACCCCCCAGAAACCGCTTGGATGCGACGATGCCATTGCCCCCGGCGATGGGTCCTCCTCATCCCCGCAGTCCTCGCCGCACAGCAGCATCCGACTCAACACACGCTATACCCATCGCATCGAGCATTTGCCCGCTCCCTTGCCGCCAAAATCTGCCGGAATCAATGGGAAAATCCGGCCAAGATCCGGTTCCAAATCCTCGGCATCGCCCACATCCGTGCAGACGCCACTGGACAGCAACAATGGCTGTGGCTTTGCCGCCTTCGTGGACAACCTGCCCTCGGCATCGGTCATTTCCGAGGAGTCCACGCCCAAGGACATGGACATGGAGAACCACACGGCGGCCATGGCGCAGCTGCAGATCCAGCTCCAGGATAACACGGATGACGACGAGGACACGGTGAGTTCAAAGGTTTTAAATACGTATTTCAGGGCTCATCTCACCAGCTTTTGTTCTTATTAAATCTTATTGGTTTGGAAATGGTTTAAATCCATTCATATTCCAATTTGATTGATATTTTTGGGGGGAGATCTGCAAATCATATATGATTTGGATAATGGATTTATGTTTCACATTTAGTACTTATCTTCGATCTTATCCAAAAAATACCAACTAAAAATTAAATAAACTAATGCACCATATTTGTCAACCTGTTTTGTATTTTGCAATAGAGAAAGGGTAATTAATCTGTATTGTTTGTTTAATTGATTGATAGAACGTATATTTATTGAGGTTTCCATTATGAGAACCTCTAAAACCGCCAAAAAAAAATCCCCAATCGAACTATAGTAATAAATAGCATAGCTTTCGTTTATTGTCCGCCGTACGAATTCAAAGAATACAGCAGCCCACCCAAAAATAAACACACTCTCTCACGGACCCAAACACGCAAACAAACCAACATAAATAATCCTTCAGGCACACATGCAGTTCAAACACACAAGGTGGGTTGTAAAAAAAACGTATTACAAATTATACCAAGATTTGGAGCAGATTGAGCCGTGTTCAAGTAGATGAACTGGGGCCAATCGCCTGGGCCACCGTTTCCGTCACTGTCCAGCCCTCGAGAGCTGTGTCCTTGATGAAACGCGGCGGTAGGACGAAGCCGTATGCGCCACGATCCCTTAGCTCAATGGTGTACACATATTTGACGTTTAAAGCGGCACGACTCCAGTCGTCGGAGCCACCGCCTGCGATTCCCAGTACCTCGTGGGTAACGGCCGCTCTGTACGCCGTGCCCGTCTTCTGGACAATCCGCTCCGCTGCCAGGCTGGCCACCCGCTGCAGGACACCCGCATCCTTGACCTTGACGGCCTTGTAGGCCCACGGATAGACGATCATCTGACCGTAGCTGTGGAACGTCAGATACGCTTCCAGATTGTACTTTCGCTTCTCCAAAACTCGGCCACCGCTCGCGTTTCCAGCTCCGAAGCTGGCGAAGATCCGCGGTAGGTGTCGCTGCAGGGATTCGTCGATGACCCGTAGCCATTCCAGCCGATGTCAAAGTTTCGGTTCAGATCCACACCGTTGCACTGGGCACGTCGCGATTTCGAGCGATTCTTGCGCCACAGGCGATTGGTCGTCCGGCTGTACTCGTAGCCATCCGGGTTCATCACCGGCATTATGTACCAGGTCAGGCCACGGATGTGCGCCGGCTGGTTCTCCCAGTTGGACATCAGTTGGTACAGGATGAAGGTGACCGTTGCGGGACTGATCCATTCGCGGGCATGGATGCCGCCGTCGATCCACACCTTCTTGTTCTCGCGGGGATTTTCCGAGATTCTGGGGGGTTATATAAAATATATTAGTTGGTGGAATAAATCCAATCTTTTGGTTAATTTTTTTAAAGACATCTTAGGCGGTTTTCGTTTCGTTTTCACAAATTCCTAATGCCTAAAAGTAGACCTTATGTTTTTAAATTCGCTTTAAAATACATTATATATTAGAATACTTTTGGGCAGTTTTTTTTTTAAAGTTATTTAAAATATTTAATTGTAATGTAAGGTGTTTAATATAAATATAAAGATATATTTTTGTTGATAAATATTACTTCTAAAGTGCAAAATTTGAATAAGCTAGAAATTGCAAGCATTTCTTGTCTCATAACTTAAAAATTGAATTTAAAAAAAAAGGTTTTCATGTTACTTTATATTCGCTTACATTCCTAAAGAACCTGATTGTCACAGCTTAAAGACGTATTTTCCGTTAGCATTTTCCTTAGCTAATTAGTTTCAATAGTGCAAAAAACGTTTTTTTTTCTCAAACTAAAATGAAACACCCACCTGAGCACTTTTAGGTCGCGACCCTGCTCCGTCTTGCCAATAGTATACAATCGCACAATGTTGGGAAACTTGCTGCGGATCTCCCGCATAAAGCTATATATGGTGTCCAGGTCATGATAGTCCTTCCAGTGCATGCTGCTCCTCGCGGACTTTTCTGCGGGTTGTGAAGTATTGATAAATATTTAAAATTTCCATTAAATGACCTGACCCTTCACTTACTCGTTCGACTTCCGTGCGCCATCGAAGTGGCCTCAATGCCTCCAATCAGCTCCTCGTCGATCATGGCTTGGACATTGTGGGACAAAATCTGGGGATCCAGACGGTGGGCGGACAGAAAGCTACGTGCCGCCTTCAATTGATCCCTGGCAATGGAGATGTCCAGAAACTTGGAGTTCTCCTTCCATATGTTGCCCCCGAACTTCTGTTCCAGCATTTGTCCCACGGGCACGCGGTGCTGCATCGCCTCCGAGATGTTGTAGATCCTCCAGAGTTGCGCCTCATCGTATCGCTGGGGAATCTCATTGACATCCAGTTGGGTGAGGTTGGAGGGCAACTCGTTGGCTAGACAGGCCGCTATCAGTCCCATGAGGAGCAGCATCAGCAGATGAGTTTTTTGCGTAATCATTTCGTTGTGTCTATCAGCAGGTTGACCTGAAAAATGAATTCCGTAATCAGTTATCAGCAAATGAGATGCTTACCAAACAAAACAATTCCATTTATTTACTTCTGATCAGTGTTGAATTAAAAACTGACCTTGCAAAAACCCGTAGTCTTTTACCATAAATTTTGCTTATTATGAACACATTGACGATCACGATTTTTATATTGTTATTGGTTGAGTCTATTGAGCCTCTAGTTACTACTAACAAACAGTAATGACCATTGGCAGCCGATTGTTAAACTCTAAAGGTTAAAATAGTACACGCTTGTTTAGTTTGCAATAAAATCACGCTATTTATGGCCAAAGTACTTGCCTTTTCAGACTCACTTGAGCTGGAAAATAAACAAACCTTGGCTAACTTAGTAACAGTGAAAATATCACATCTATTTGAGACATTTCTAGAGCTCATTTGCATATGTTAAACACTGCTAAGTGAATTAATAAAAAAATAGTTATTAAATTCCTTTAGTAAACTATTATAAATGAGTTTTAAATCTAACCTTGTTGATAGTTGTGATATACGTTTTACAGCAATTAAAATGGAACCAATCGTACATCCAACCCAGTCGTTCAGGTAGCGAGAACTGAATGCAAAACGAAACTAAAAGCAAACTCCAACTGGTATCAGTGAAAATAATTGTTACAGAAAAATTTCGTCTAATTGCCGGCACAAAAAAAAATATACCAAAATGTTTCCGTTTCATTGTTAGTAGTTAGGGTTATTTAGATAGATGAGTTACTCCCCGTAACCCTGCCTTTTTGTGTGTGTTGCCATTGCCAATAAGTAATTAAAAACAGTAGATAGCGTTAATGGTATTGGAAACAATTTTGAATAGAGAAACACATATGTGATGGGGAATTTTCTTGCCTCATAAAGGGTTTTTAAGCTTTTATCAAGATAACAAAGAGAAAGGAATAGATAAAAGAATTTCTTCTCTTTCTGTTGTAATAACATTCTTCATTCATCTTCACAATAATAGAAATGGCTTTTCAATTTCAAAATATTGAAGATCTAGATACAATATACAATATACAATTTTTGAGAGGTTTTAATAAATATCTTGTTTTGTGGGTGTATCGAAACTTGCATTCTAGACAGGCAACAACCATTATTATCAGTATACAGCCACTAAACGAATTTGCATTGTTTTATGGATTCTAGCGGCGATCGATCAATCGATCGTTTGGATCGTTCGATCCGTGAGTTCTCCCTGAATTCTCAGAGTTCCGGGGGCGTGGGGCTTATTTTGTTTTGTTGACTCAACCAGAGTTTCGTGTTAATGTCCCCGCTGCTTTGTATGCACAATGATAGATGGGATTTACTCAAACTGCGTCTTAGTGACTGGTCCCTAAGATCTAGATTATGGGCAAAGAAACTTTTCCTGCTCTTCTTACGGATTTCGAAACGTCGTTTTTAACGCTTCTGTGCTAATTTCCCTGGCCCGTTTTTTTTTTTCTTTTTTTTTTCTTTTAGGTTTTGTTTTCATTTTGGTTCTTTTTTTATGGATGCGTATTTGTATTTTCGTGTTTATTTTCTTTTTATTGCCAGGCAGAAAGTGGCACTTGAACGGTGGAGAGGGTCGTCTCCGTTTCACCGAGTCTCGTAGTCTCCGAACTCCCAGAACTGGTTCTCGGCTCGGATCTGACGGGCCTCGAATCTCGAATCTCGGATCTCAGATGTCAGATCTCGGGAGTCGAATGTGGAGTACGAACAGTTTCGGATTGGGTTTCGCTTTGTTTCGGTTTCAATTCGCTGCTGTTCACCTCGACCTTCGTGCCCCCCGTTCTCCTTCCATTAATTCAGTAATTTATACCTGCATGTCATTTCGAAATGTAAACAATTTAAGAATACATTGTAAGATCTGTATCTGAAGCCGTGCAAGTAACATTTTGCTCCTAAATCTACTTCAACTTTGAACCAATGTCAGACCCACATTTAAGTTTAAGTTAATCCGACAAAGGAACTCACTTCTTCAATCTTAATTTTGTTGTGTCTGTTTATTTGTTTACACAAACTTTTTTCATATTTAAGGAAAACACAAAAGTTTTTTTTTATTTTCTAATTTTAAAAAGCTTTTTGAATACGGATTTTCTAAATTCTTACTGTAGGAAATTGTGTTTGTCAAATTGTATTTTCTACATATTGGTAAATACAAAGTTTATTTTACTTATTTACATTTAAATCGTTGACTAAGAGGCGTATAAGCGCACTTTCCTTAAAAAAAAAAAATTAACAAAAAACACCAAAAAGGTAAAAACCTGTTGAAAAATTATACAGTTGCATTTTGCACTTCCGCATTGGAGTTACAGCTTTAGTTACTCTTATTTTTATGTAACGAGTTTCGTTTTTTATGATTACACTTTTTAAGTTTTTAGAAATGTTTGTAACATTTGTTATTCTCTTTTTTTTCAAACTTTCTTCTACATATCTTGCATTCCATTTTATCTTATAACTTTCAAACCCTTTTCCATTTTATCAGCATTTTTCTACTGCAACAAAATCTCGAACACTTATTCATTTTTTCAATTACGCCTCTTATTCTCCATTCTTATTTTATTACAATCTTCACCCTCATTTTCCTGCAATTCTTTTTTACTTACCCTATCTATATACAATCTTCACCCTATTCTACATTCTCTCACCTTTTTCATGTGCAGTCACTCAACTTTCTTCTGCAATCTCAATTGCAATTCTCCTTGTTATCTGCAGGCTCCCTTTCTTTTCTTCTCGCATTCTCCCCTCCCTTTCGTCTGTAATCTTCGCACTTTCTTTGATCAACTCCTCACTTTCTTTCGAATTCTTCTCCCCCTTAGCATTCTTTTTTTTTTGAGTTGATAACCATTCTTTTTACACTTTTGTTAAATTGCTTTAATTTGTTATGTATTTTTGTGTTTTTCACTTTTGTATTTTGTTATTGTCTTTTTGTCACTTACTGTTTGTTGTTGTTGGGGATGCTTGCAACGCTCTTTCAGTTCTTCTTCTTCCTGCTGCCGGCTCTTCAAGCGAGAGAGTGAGTGCAATTTGCGAATGTGTATGTGTGGGAGAGTGTTCCCGCTTTATTCGACTTCAAACTTCGACTAAATGCTGCGCTTGTATGCGCTTCAATTTTATATTGCCGCTTGCCCGCGCAAGAGAGCCAAAAAAAAAAAAATTAAAAAAAAAAACACCAAAAAAAAAAACACAACAATCGAAAACGATAACAAAAAAGGGGAGCCCCTAGTATGCTGCAAATTTTGCGCTGACCGACGACCGATCTTAAAAGCGATCGTCGCGTAAATGGAAATTGGAAATGGAAACGGCAGCGACGTCGGCAGCGCAGCAGCAGAGGCGGCGGCAGAGAGAGAGAGAGAGAGATATATAGAGAGTGAGAAGCTCCAATGCTCCACGCATTTGCACTATCTCCCTTCCACCCACGGCGACATTGACACTTTGGGCGTATTCAGCAGAACAACACAATCACTGATCACTGATGGATCCCTTACGTTAGTTCTGCTGAACGCGTATGATCACTGATCATGATGAAAACATTCGTCCATCATGATCAGCAAAAAGGCAGCGTAAAAATAGTACGCTGCCTTTTCTTGATACAAGTTAAAATATCTGCTAGCGTACATCTATATCGATAAGAATAAACGGAAAAAGGAAAACGTAAGCAAAGTCGTTATTTGCAAGATTTTTTTGATTTTGAAGTACAGCGACAATAGAAGTTTTGTGGCCTCACTGGGCCAGATATTGCTTTCAGCTGTAAAAAAAAAATAAAATAGCCACATACAGTCTTTCTTAATACAAAAATATACTCATACCTGCACTTGTCCATTTACATTTTTTTTTATTAAAGCCTAGTACTTAGTTTCGTCAGCGTAAAAAGTTTATTCTAGCTAGTGTGACCGAAGTTTTGGTCTCACGGTCTTACTGTCAGTCAGCTGGGCTTGTTGACAAACGGAAAACAATTCAAATTTAACCCGCCAGCTTGCAACTATAATTAATTATTATCAATACTGTAAATGTATATGTATTATTTTACAATGTAAAATTATGAATAATTTTTACGGCAGCGATTCCGCATCATGAGCGTTCAGTAAAAAAAACTTGATCACTGAATTCTGATCCTTTAGTGATCAGTGATCATGTTGTTCTGCTGAATACGCCCTTTGACTTGACCAAGTTTTTACACACAATTGTGATGCCATTCTGGTCTTAATGAAAAAAAGAAACGAAATTTAAACCTGAACATAACTATACGGTCAAAGCAGGTGTTAAATCTAACAGTGCAATAAACGGTTAACACCGACGGGGCTGCCCACTTGTGACAGATTATGTCACGGGTTCAGTTAAAGAATTATTTTTCTCATACTAAAAACTTCCAGCAATAAAATGTGGACTTGATTCCCATTAAATTTATTGTTGAACTGGTTTTTTTGATTTCCTTTTACAGAAACAATTTATGCAGCATTGACGTACTTTTGCTAATATGTCTTTGAACTACAGTGATCGGAAATTCCGGGATTTTGTTTACTTATTTAATATTCTCATTGCAAAAAAGGCCCGCCATTCTTTCTTGTTATTATAAAACAGAAACTGAATATATTGGTTTGGCAAGTTCAAAATATCCTATATTTCCCTCTCTTTCCGACTGCAGTTTGATTTTTGAACACAAGTGCGATTGTAAATTGGATTTACAATTGTCTCACAAACTTTAAATCACTGCGTGAGTGTGTGTGTTTGTTTAATGGATTGGTGTGATTGTGTGACGGGGCGATTTTGACCCACTTGGCGAGTTTTACTTTCTTTTGCCTTTGATCACCTGCCCCGCCCCGCCGCCCACACTTAAATGTATTTTGTTTGTTTTTTTTTTGCCGCCAGGCATTATTTATTTTTTATTTGTTTCTGGGTTTTTTTGTGGTACCCAGATTTTCACTTTTAACCCTTTTTTCGAGAGTGTTGGCCACAATGGAAGATTTTTTCAGGGCACCTTTTTGTGCGCTGCTGGTTCATTGAACAGTAAATGCTTTATACACCAAAAAAAATTAGAATTTCGAACAAAATAAAAAATGTTAAAATGGTATTTATTTATTTTACAATATTAAGTTCTTCTGTTTTCTCTAAAAAATGTATATTTTATATCTTCTAAAACTATCAAAACAGTTTCAGTTTCAAGGGGTAAACCAAAAATTTTCCCGTTGGTATCAGATTAAAAAATATAAAAGTTCTAACATATTTTTATTCTTTCTGTGTACAATTTTTTATCCGTTCTCCAATGGATTTTGTTAGGAAGATTTTGTTATTACTCATCTATACATATTTGTTTAATACAAATTTTAAATTTTATTTTTTCATATTTTTGGTTTATTTATTTTATTTCTCAAATCACTTTCTTCGGAAGCTTTGACTTTGACTTTGGCGGCAGGCGGCGATGGCCGCGGGCCTTTCGCTTAATTTCTATATGCATGCACAAAATAAATCCAATCAAATATGCAACAACAAGACAAAACTAAAAAAATAAATTAAATAGAAAAAAAAAAAATAAACAAAACGGCAAGAGCTGAAAAACAAAACATCGTAAGCGTTGTGGTTTGAGCTTACTGGTTTTAAAACGCGATTGAAAGTGAAAGTTGGCGCTTGCTCCCGCGCTCTCTTTCGCTCTCCACTGCCGACTCTCTCTCCCTCTCTCTCTCTCTCTCAGCTTTCTATTTGATTTGCTAAGCATTCTTTTTAGTTTTATTCGCCTTTTGGCCAGGTTTACATAAGATCGTTAATGGATAATGCCATTTACGATATGCGCGATTGCGAAATCATTAAACGAAAACGGCAGCAAATCAAACACGTTGCTAACGGCTCTCTTTTCACCGCCCACCACCCACCACCCCCCGCAAAGAAAGGGCCCGAAGAGAGTGGAGAAGATAGTTGCTCACACTCCGGAGAATTCGATTTTTAGCCCGCATTTCGAAACTGTTCTACGCGGGAGCTTTGCTTACCCATTTTAGCCTGAAAGTAGGCAGTTAATATTTGATAAGAAAATATTTTAGATGCGCTTACGATTTATGTATTTTCATCAAGTATTGTGGTCTTAAATACTTTTAAGATAATCTCTTTATAGATCGTTAAAAATATGATATCTAAGTAAACCTAGTTTTTTCTCTGTTCTTAGGATACAAGAACATATTTGTTCAGTTTAATGAAGATTTTATCAAAATTATTATATATTAAAAGATATATGTTTTCCCAGCTAATAAATATATATATTTTTATAGCAAATTTGATTAAAAATTAAATACAATAGCCTTCACCAATTATTATTAGTTCAAAAAGAAATAGATAATATTTTTTCAGTTTCATAAAGATTTTGCCGCAAAAAAACAAACATACATAACAAATAAATAGTTAAATATATGTATAGAATAAATTAAATACAATGGTTTCTAGGGATAGCCTACCCCAACTATCATTTGTTCAATAGGAACTAGTCCATATTTGTTTTATACACATTTAATTAAATAATTAGATAAATATAACCTTTTAAAGAAGGATAAACATATATTAATAGAACAAAAATTAAATACAATGGTTTTTAAGGGATTAGGATAGGCTATAACATTCGGGTGCTGACCAATGGACTAATATATAAAGTGAAGTTGTAAATGTTTGCTTTTAGTGCAACTGCTGGGCGATGGTGCGCATGAATTCGAAGACCTCCTCGCCGGATTCAACGATATAGTGAGGTGGCAGCAGATAGCCGTAGCGTCCCTGATCCTTGAGGAACATGTTGAAAACCATCTGGGGTCCGATGCGATCCTGCACCCAGTCGGCGGAGTTTCCAGGCCGTGCCAATTTCTGGCGATAGCTGGTGCCTGCCGAGTATTCGGCCTGGTTTAAACGCCTCAGTGCGAGAACTGCCCTCCTGGCTGTCTGCTTCAGATCCCTCTGGTTCTCCGTCACGTAATCCGCATCGCCCCAGGGATATGTGATGGCCTGGCCATAGCCACCCAGGGATACATAGGCACCTAGATACTCCCGCATTCCGGAGAGGAAACTTCGCAGGGCTCGGCTCTCCGGCTCGGAGAAGCTTTCGGCGCCGCGATAGAGATTCTTGCAGGGATTGCTCGTTGATCCGGTGCCGCCCCAGCCGTACTCGAAGTTCCGGTCCAGATTCACGCCGTAACAACCGCTTTCACTGTCGAAGGCCCGATTCTTGGTCCACAGGCGATCGGTGTGACGCGAGTACTGGTAGCCATCGGGATTTGCCAGTGGCAGGAAGTACCAATCGATGCGGCGCATCGCCTTCTCCGCCCTCTGACCCTGACCCTTGACCTTGGGCCTGCCCCACAAATGGGTGAGCTTGGAAATGGCGTAGGTGAGGGCGGCAGGACTCAACCAATCCCTGGCCTGCAGTCCTGCATCCACAAAAACGGCCCAATTATCCGGATTGCCATTGGAGACCCTTAAAAACAAATCGAAGTGGGGCAAAAATGGTATAAGAGTAGATATACTGCAGCGGTCATGAAAATATTAATTTGTTGGCTTATGGAAATAGCAATCAAAACTGGTTTTTAAGCAACTTTAGAATTGGTTTGTGTATTCTCAAGAAGCTAAAACTTTAAACTAAATGGGGCACATATAAAAATCCTCATTTATCATAGGCATAATATTTTGAAATATTAAAAAAAAATTGTATTAAAAAAAAAATTAAAAATATTTGTACTCTTGCACAAAGTGCAGACAAGCAGAGTTTTAATTATTCTCTTTAATTGTTCTCTTCAACAGTTTTAATTTTTCTTGAAAAACTGAAACTATGCGTATCTAATGTTTTTCTAAACTTAATTCTGTTGATTGGTAACTTAAAAAAAAGTTTTCCTATGCCTTAAAGGTATGTTTTTGAGCATTTACATTGTCCCTCTACTATTATTATGACCGCAGCTGTATATGTGGGTGCCACAGAAATCTTTATATTTGCAATCCGAAAGTTGGATTATCAAAATTAATCGTATAAAGGTCTTTTTAGCATTACATTAGAACACTTTTTCAACCGATTTCATTTTTTTTTAAACCCACCTGATGACCTCCAGTGGTCTTTTGTTGCGCGTTACCCCGATCTGGATTAATTCCACATTTTCGGAGTACGTTTCGAGCAGCGTTTGCAGGAACTGCTGGATATCCGCCTGATCGTGATATCGTCGCCAGCTCATCAGGGATCCCGGTCTTTCCATCCACGGCAGCGAATTGTTACGCACCGAATCCAAGGGATGCTCCACGGCCGGCACTTCCACATATGTCTCATCAATGGCCGACTCGATGTCGTCGATCATTACGTTGTAGCTAAAGCCCACCTTTTCCATGAACTTCCGAGCATCGGCCACATTGCGCTGTTCGATGAGGATGTCGATGCCATCCTGGTTGATATTCCATACCTCGCTGCCTGAAATAAGTTGGTTTACATTATAAGTCAATAAAATAGAGGTTTAGAAAATGCTTATTGCATATTTAATACAATTTATATATTTGATTTTAACAATTAGACATCAAAAGTCCATCTTAAATGGGTTTTCCATGCCTAATGTTATTATTTTTCATATTTTTTTCAGCCCTAATGTATTATTGTTATAAAAGGTCGAACTCCCTTAAGAAAAAATTTTTAAATTAGGTTAAATGAACATTTACAAAAATTTGCAAATGAGAAAGCAGGAAATAAATTTTGCATATTTATGAGTGTCATTTTGCAAAAAGTTACGTATATAGTTCACTAAGTTTTAGATTCAGATTGTGTTATGCTTAATTTACTTTCGCAAATATGAAGCGACTGGAAACGTGAGACAGGCCTTTAAAAAATAATGTTAATAGACCTATTTGATGACTAATATTGTTGATATTTGATATTCTCTCGTGTGTTGTTTATACCAAAGTGCCGCCAAAAGGCCCTGAGTTCGGGCAGTTCCAGCCGGGTTTCGTGGATCTTCCATAGCTGAAAGCCGTAGTATCTCTGCACATGGCTGCCATTTCGGTAGCGTCTGTTGATCTGGAACGAGGAGCCCGGCGAAATAAAGTCGAATCGGCGCAGATCCAAGGGCGACAGCCACTGAAGGCCCTCGAAAGTGGACTCATACAGCTCGCTGCTATTGAGGGTCAGAAGGGCGAGGGGCAGGCCGGAGATTCCGGATATCTCCGGCACGGATACGCTCCTCCAAAGCAGCAGCTTTTGGCCAAAAACTGATCCGATCAGGGCCACAAACGTGAGCGCTTCTAGCGGCTGCATCTTCGAACTAAATCTAACTCGGTTCTGGGTTCTGGATTCCGAACTTCTGGGCTAGCGGTTCACTGATTTATGCCAAAAGCCACAAATTTATTCGTGCGAATGCGTGCTCAGGTGGCCGAGTTGACCTGACCTGCCCTGACCCCTCCCTAAAACCCGCCTCTCGTTAACACAGACGGGGTCAAGACAATAGCTCTTAGTGTGTTTATCAGTAAATATGAAGGAAATATGAGAGTTTATAAGATTCAAGCAGTGGTATTACATTTTATAGTTCAAAATCATAGTTTTTATAAAGTGTACGATACTATATTTTCAAAGAAGGAACAAATTTAAATTTTAAACAATTATTTTAAATAATCTATTTTTTTTCGGTTATAAAGATCCACTGTTTAAACATGTTTCAGAGTTTCAAAAATGAAATTACCCAAAAGGGTTTTATTTTTGTTAAATAAAATAACCTTTGACCTTTTTTTTTGTCGAAAAAACCGGAAAGAAAGTCATTTAAAACGAATTGGGTTTGAAAACTAAGATTATCGAATAACTAATAATAATTATTTTCTCCACCGCGAGTGTGCTTCTAGGCTTGACAATTTCTCTTCTTTTGTGCGGCTTGGCAGACTTTTTGATAGCCCCTCCAGGGCATTTTGTTTACTGGACTCACCGAACAGAGCGACCACCTCGTTGAATTGGGCATCCGGTGAGGCCACCACCTGCCGCTCCTCCCCAGCCTCCTCCTCCTCCTCCTCCTCTCGCTCCGCCATGGATGAACCTCGGGTGGCATTAAAGTTGAGCTTCCACAGTTGCGCACCTCGATACCTCACATAGTTGGCATCCAAATCGCTGCGAAGCTCCGAGATTCTACCGCGTTCGGATGCGGGATTAATGGCCAACGGGTGGAGGTATCTCAGCAGGTGACCCACACCGCCGCCAAAAAATGGTAGCCTCGTTAACCGATTATCGGTGCGGGCTAAATCCAGATAGTTTCTACCGCCAACTTGCTCCATTTTCGCGGCAATTAGCAACACCAGAGGCAGCCACGCCCACTTCCAGAGGCGGAGTTGCATTTATAGATATAATTTCAGAATTTTTTAGCAGATTTCGTAGCTTGTTGTGTGTGGTGCGATCGATTGGACAGTTGGTGCGCATTTAATGCGTTCGCAAATCGATTTGTGAGCCTCAGCCTCCGGCTAACGGCTTCCCGCGTTCTCAATTCTCAAATCTATATTCTTCGTTCTCTGTTCTCCATTCTCCAAGCTACATTCTCCTCCTCCTCCGCCCTTCTCCATTTCCTCATAATTCGCCCGATTCCCCAATTAAGGCCAACGCATTTGCATATTGACGGAATGCCGCTGGTTTTGATGCTTTTCATTTCGGACTTTTACTTTGGGTGAAGTGAGGCGTGAGCTACTGTCATACTGTTATACTGTTATAATCCCTAGAAGAGGGCCGCTTCTAAATCTTTGAAAAGTAATTAGTGTTCATATTAGCTATTAAAGTTGTGCATTTGGTGTTACACTTATTTTAAAGAAATATGAATTTCTTGGTCTTACATTCTTTTTTTTTTTTTTTTTAAGTACAAAAAGTACAAACATTTAAAAAATTTTGTTTGTGTTTTTTTGTTTTTTTTTTCTTCAATGCATATTGATTGTCTTCTTTTGTTTTGATTATAAAAGGCTTTAGACGGTCTTGAGCTAATTAAAAATCTTTTGAACGAATAAGAAAAGGTCTTTTGTTTTTAAACATTTTTTTTAACGATATAAACAGTATTAAACGGTAAAATTTTGCTGTCTGCTTTACTGTTTTTTTCCAGTGTTTGAATTTAATGCCTACCAATTTGAATAAAAGTATGTTTTTTAATTTTTAAGTTTTTTAATTTTTCACTTCTTCAATAAACATTTTTCAGTCCATTTTGATGAGTTTTTTGTTTTGTTTTTGTGTGGTGTCTTTTGTGTGTGTGTTCAATTTGTCTAGTTACAAGTAGAATAAATAAATAAATAAATAGTATTCATATAAATAGCAAAAAAAAAATCAAGTAGGCTGATTTACAAAAAATCGCATTGAACTAAGTGGGCGGGACTAGTGGCGACGCCTCCGGCCGCCACTGCTGTTCCTGGCCACCGCCTTTCCGCGTCCCTGGGCAATGGCCCTGGCCACGGTGTCGGCAAAGGTCACTCCATCCTTGCCATTGTACTGGATGAAGCGGGCGGGCAGGACGAATCCGTACCGGCCCGTGTCGCCCATCTCGATGGTGTAGGCGTACTTGATGCCCGCAATGCCCTTGGCCCAGTCATCGGAGCCACCGGCAGCGGGATACAGAGTGGTGGCGGAGGAGCCCACCGTGTACTTCACGCCAGTCGACTTGGTAATGCTCTGGGGAATAAAGAATTAACGAGTTCATTAGCAGGAGCTTTTAAGGAGTTGATTTTAGAATTTAATGAAATTACAATGCAATTTAATAACCAAGATTCTATGTTTAAAGAAGGGTTTTAGGTGAGGTTTATCTCGACAAATGTTAACAATAGATCTGCTTAATCGTTTACAGCAATTCAAAATTAAAAAGATTAATTAAATTTTGCATTAAAATGCATAGATCTATGTTTTAAAATATAGAGATAAATTTGATTCGGAATCTTAAAAAAAATATCTTATTTATCCGTGTAAGAATTTTAATAAACGATTTTCCTTAAATTTGATATATTAAGTGATGGCTCTGTGACATCGTCTTTTGAAAAGTAAATAAAAAAAGTTATACTCTCTCAAAATTCTAAATTTTATAAATATTTAGAATTTTTTAAAAATTAATATTGAAAAATCCTCCTAAATATTTAAAGTTTTTTAAAATGTTTACAACTTTTTAGATTATTTCTACCAGAAAGCCTTTAAAGTTAAATTAATTTCCATTGGTTCGCTAAAACTTGTAAATAAATACATTAGTTTTAAAGTTTTTTTTTGCTTGCTAAACCGGAAACCATAGAACAATAGAAGAATTGGCTAGCAATATCTGAGAATTTATGTGTGATTTCGAAAACTCACCGTTCCCGCCTGCCGCGCCACGCGATCGAGATCGGCACGATCCTGGGTTAGCTGGTAGTCATAGCCCCAGGGATACAGGATGTACTGGCCGTAGCTGTGGAACGAGAGGTACGCCTGGAAGGTCTCCCGCGGGAAGCCGCTGATGAACTTGGAGATGTAGAAGGTCTCCGGCTCGGAGAAGGCCTTGCTGCCGCGATATGTCTGGGAGCAGGGGCTGGCGGAGGTGCCCTTGCCGCCCCACTTGTAGCCGAAGTTGCGATTCAGATCCACGCCGGGGCACTGGCGTCCATGGGCACGCATATTCTTGCGCCACAGGCGATCGGTGGTGTGGGAGTACTCGTAGCCATCGGGATTGGCCACCGGATGGATGTACCAGTTGATGCTGCGCATGTGCTCGGGCAGATCCTCCCAGCCCTCGACCAGCTGGTTGGCTATGTAGGTGACTGTGGCCGGACTGATCCATTCGCGGGCATGCATGCCGCCATCGATCCAAACGCCGGCATTACGGGCATTGCCATTGGAAATCCTTTAGGTGGGATTATATATTATATCTAACATATTGTGTGGTTAGAGTATTTGCCTGCACTCACTTGAGAATCTTGAGGGGTCGCTTCTCCACCGAGTAGCCGATGATCTCTGTGGAGCAGATATCAGGATAGGTCTTGGCCATGTAGTCAATGAAGCCGTGGATGTCCTCCAGGCGATGGTAGGCCTGCCAGGTGAGGCGGTGTCCTGTAATGCAGCAACATAAGATAAATATGATGCACTAACCCCTGGGGTTCGTTCAACCTGCTGTTAATTAAGGGGGGGGAACTATCCATGACCCTCAACTTGAACCTGAACCCTGAACTCTGAACTCTGAACCCTTCACCCCTAACCACCGAAGAAGGCATCTCCGTCTTGGCGTCGTCTGGCATTCGGCATTCCCTTATTTCTCGCCGGCTATCGATTAAACAATAGCGTCTTGCAAGGACCCAGGTCCTTTGCCTCCGGGTGCGTTCTTTATTTGGAGCTCATGGCTGATGGCTGATGGCTCATGGCTGATGGCTCATGGCTTGTGGCTCTTGGCACGTGGCACGTGGCACATGGCACATGGCACGTTCCTATGGCAAAGCCACTTTGCGCTTGATGACTTTTCACACGCCCCTCGCCGAGTGCATTAAATGCTCGTTTGCGGCGACACCTCGCTGGCCTATGCACAAAAAAAGGGGTGGCATCGGCCCACCGCCTGATTGCACCACCTGTCACTCACAAGTCCTTACTCCTCCACAAAATAATAACACAAATGCAAATATCCCTTTGGCCGTGTAAAATGTTCTTATTTGCCCCTGAATATTATTAGCAAGAGTTTTTGAAGCTTTGTTTGCCATCTATATCTATTAATAATCGAATATGTCTAACTATAATTAAAAAATCAATGCAAAAGTTTTGATTTCTAACTATAGTTCAGAAATCTGCTTATATTTTTTAAAGCATTAATTTGGATTTTTTTGAGTGTTCCCCTATTTAATATATTTTTTACTTGCTTAAAAAATGTACTTATCCTGTATTCACCCTTTTTAATTTGTAAAATCTTTTTCTTCATAATTTAATTCATTAGTTATGACATATTTATAATTTTGTTTATCTATTGGCTATTTTCTCTGAGTTCTTGCCATTCTTTCGAAATGTGTTATTTTACCATGGATATTTTTGACTGACTTTAAATACTTTTTGACACATTTTTCCTCAATTCAACTTGTTTGCTACTTTAAAAATATAATATTATTAAAGTGGAAACACTTATTTCTGGTTTATTTCTAACCCAAGTCTTATTCATTTCTTACTGAATAAACCCCATAAACTGCCAACTTTCTGCCCCATCACTTACCCTTTCGGTTCTGGAGCTCGGCAATCTTCTCCGCTGGGGATTCTCCTTTTCGATGACATGTTGCAGGTTGTCGATGAGCACAATCCGCGAGAGATTGGCAGCGCGAATGTGACGCTCGGCGGCGGCCAACACTTGGGGCTTCAGCAGATAGTCCACCTCCTGCTTGACCTCCTTCCACAGTTGGCCATCTGCATAGGTCAAAAATATATATAATTAGCCATCCATAGTTGTGTTAGTGATCATTGAGTGAGTACCCACCATATTTGGACTGCAGCTCGTCGGCCATTCGCTTGTCCTTGTCGGTCTGGACCACAATGCGCCACACTTGGGCGCCATCGTAGCGTCGCAGATGGGCATTGAACGGGGACTCCTCCTCCGTCTTGGGCAGATCCGCCTCCGTGGACTGCTGCTGCAGGAACGAGGCATTGACGTAGTTCAGCACACTATCCTGCACCTGGATGGTGGGTTGTGGCGCAGGCACCACCATGGAATGGGCATGGGTATGATGGTGGTCAGCAGGGACGACTCCACGGGCTTGGTTTCCTTCTCCACCTTCTCCACTTCGGGCTCGGTTTGGGTGGAATCGGATTGGATTTCATCTTGGGTTTTCGCTGGTTCTTCGGCTGGGATTTCAGCTAGGATTTCTGCGGGAATTTCAGCAGGGATTTCGGCAGGGATTTCTGCTGGAGTTTCAGCTGGGATTTCAGCTGGGATTTCAGCTGGGATTTCAGCAGTATTTTCAGCTGGTACTTCAGCAGGGATTTCAGCAGGAATTTCAGCTGGGATTTCAGCAGGAATATCAGCAGGAGTTTCAGCAGGAATTTCTGCTGCAGTTTCCTCAGGTTTCTCCTCATTGACAGCTGGCTGAGACTGGGCATCCAACTGGGGCTCCTCCTCTGGCTTGGCCTCCTCATCCGACTTGATTTCCTCCTCTGGCTTGGATTCCTCTACCGGCTTAGCCTCCTCCGGCTGCGATTCCTCTTCAGGCTTGGTTTCCTCTGGCGTTTCAACTGGAGCTTGGGCCATCTCAGCCTCTGGCTCATCGGCCAAGGTATGTTGGGGTTCGGTTTCGGTTTCCTCTTCTTTTTCCTGTTCGGAAACCTCGGGAATTGCCTGCTCTTCGGTGGCTTCTGTAACTGGCGATAGTTCCTCATCGTTTTCCTGCTCCTGCTCCTGCTCCTTGTTCTCTGAGGCCTCGGCCAATTCTTCGGGCACCAGGTTGTCCATGGCGGCGGTGAGACCATCTTCAATGCCCTCGACCAGGGTTTCCATCAGAGAAGCCTCCGTGGTGTCCACCTCGTTATCACTGGGCTTTGCAGCCTCGGCTTCTGGCTGGGATTCTGGTTCTGGTTGGGATTCAGCTTCAGGTTGGGCTGCCACCTCTGGCTGGACTTCCACTTCAGTCTGTGCTACAACTTCTGGCTGGGATTCAGCTTCTGGTTGGGCTTCTACTTCAGGTTGGGCTTCTACTTCAGGTTGGGCTTCCACTTCTGGCTGGGATTCAACTTCTGGCTGGGATTCTACTTCTTGCTGGGCTTCCACTTCTGGCTGGGCTTCAACTTCTGGCTGGGCTTCAACTTCTGGCCGGGACTCAACTTCCGTTTGGGATTCAGCATCATTCTGGGCTTCAACCTCTGGCTGCGATTCCACTTCAGGCTGGGGCTCAACAGCTAGTTGAGCATCAGCTTCAGCTTCAATCTCAGGTTGTGACTCAATCTCTGGCTTCTTTTCCGCCTCAACATCAGCTTCGTTTTGTGGATTCTGGGATTCCTCCGGCTGCACTTGTGCCGGCTGAGGTTCCGATTCCTCGGGCACCTGATCATCCATGTTCGCTTCGGATTCCTTCTCCGTTTCCTCATTTTCGGCCGGGGATTTCTCATCATCCGGCAGATCATCGTGGAGGATGGGAAGTGGTGACGCCTCGGTGGCCAGGTCCACGGCCTGCTCCAGCTGAGCCTCCTGGCTGAGGGGCTTCATCAGCACCACATGCTCCTCAATGGACTCGGACAGCTGCTGGGCGTCGTGCTCCGTTTCTGGCTGGGATTCGGCCACGGTGATGTCGCTGGGCAGCTCCACCAGCTGCATGGCCGGACTGGAGTCGCTCTCGAGCATCAGCATGTCGGTGGAGGCTGGCGATTCCGATTCGGGATCGGCTTCGATGGAGTTGCGATGCACATGCTCGGTGTCCTCCAGTTGGCTGGCCACCGTTTCGGGCACCAGCATATACATGTCCGAGGAGTCAGCGGATGGGATTGAGGTGAGTTTCATATCGTCCACGAGGACATCCTGCTGCTGCTGCTGCTGCTGTTGCTGGGATTGATCCGCCGGCAGCTCGTTCCTCTCCAGAGCCAGGCGATCCAGCGACATGGAGGTCGCCGGACCAACAAAGCCTAGGATTAGGAACAGAGAGCCGATGGTGAGCAGTGTTTTTTGTGGGGAAATCCCCTCGATGGCAGCGCTGCCACGCGATCTCGCGTTGTACATCTTAGCGGGATCTGACTGTGAACCGTAATGAGACATGTCCCATTGGTGGAGTGGCGCTTTTATACCAACGCTGGGAAAGTATTGCCATTTCATTTTCGATATTTCTCTCAGCCGCTCTGCTGCTCTGCCGCTGCCGCAGTCGGCGTCGCTGCCCGCTTACACTGGCCATCACAGAGTGGAACTTGTTATGTATGTTAATGTTTTCAGTGTCTCGGGCTTGCGGCTCTCTTCCTTGTGAGAAGCCACCAGTCCAGCGGTCTCTTATGTTAATCCCCCCACTCCCCGATCTTCAAGCAAATGTCATCGGCATAACCATAACCATGACCATAACCATAACCATAACCATATGTCGCCCAGCATTTCTTCCATCTACGATCCCACATTTCCATATCGACGGGTCACCCGCTCTCGCTTTCTTTCGGGATCAATGCAAAGCATAACCAGAAATTGATAATCAAAATGTATGCAGTGCTATAACAGATCAAAACTCAAGATATACGCAGACAACCCCCTCAAAATAACACGAGAAACTATCGAATTCGAAAACAGCTATAGGAATTGCGTTAAAAAAATATAAAATATATAATTAGAATTAATTATAAATATAACTACAGTATTTCTTAATTTATTTACCATAATAGTTTTGTTTAAGGAAATTGTAGAATACAATTTGTATTTTAAAAAATATTTAATTATTTATTTAAATAATAAAACTGCATTTGCATTTTAGATAATATATTTGTCAAGCTTAGAAACTAGCTCAAATCAACATTTATAACTACTGTGTATCCTCATTACATTTATAATAATATTTTTGTTTAAGGTAATTGTAAAATAAAATTTGTATTTTCATAGAATATTTAAATTAAAATTAATAAAACTGAAGTATTTGTTTATAGATTATTTTTTTGTAAGCCTTCCGACCTTATCATTTAATAATAAACGCTTGGCTTAAAATAAATATATTTTTTTTGGTGCTATTTAGAGAAGAAATTGTTTTGAAAGATTAAAATATAAATGCCTTCTCAAGGAATAATTGAAACATAATTTATTTGCAAACCACCCTATAATGTTATTTACAAAATAGATCCCAACAAAACAGAAAAGAATGCTCAATCTTAAAAAATATAATTTATACGCTCTAATAAATTATTTAGAACTCCAAACTCCAAATATATTTCGAAATAAAGAAAAATTTATTAAAACTAGAAAAAAACATTATAAAAATGTTTCAAGTTCAACAGTGTTAAATTAAATACTATTATCTGTTGCTGAAAGAAGAGCATGTTTTACACTTCCTCTTAGCAATTAAGTATTGATTCCACAAATAACTTTTTCTCATTTAAATATTGACAAACATTAAATGTAGCTCTCTGTAAGTGGCATCAAGTGTCACAATTATCGACTGCAAGACTTTCTATATGCACAGCCAGAGCAAATCATTCTGAAGTTCCATATTCTCCATATCTATATCTTGATCTCGATCTGAATCACTGAATCAGTGGGAGCCTCAATTGACAATCGATGTCAATTGGCAATTGCGTGTTAACTGCAGTTGTCAATTGTCATTGGAATCGGTTGCTGGACATGTTAATGGTTATATTCATATATATATATATATATATATATAGATTTATTTACCGAGTGCAGCAGGACGCACCCGTGATTCCTCAGATTTGGCACACGAAATCATACGCAGATCGTCTTATTTTTTATTTGTGTTGTGCTGGCGCGCTTTAAAAGTTTCCAATTTGCTCATTGACATGATTTCTGAGTAAGTTGCTCTGCCGCTCTGTTTTTTTTTTGTTTGTATTTTGTGTTTTTTTTACATGTGCTTTGTATTGGTATTACCCACGCTCTGCTCTCTAATCAACCGCACCTCGTCAGCGGGCAAACAATTGCCGGTTCCATTGCTGTTGTTACCGCTCCTTTCACTTTATAAGTGGAGTTTATCAAATGACAATTGAGGAAGAGCGAGAGTTCAAGTAATTGCAAAGCGGGCAAAGCAACTCACACACATACACATCGAAATCGCCATTGCCTGGGTCAAGTAGTGAAATTGTCCTTAATAGTCCGCCATAAGTATTTATAGTTTCTCGATCAATCGACCGACATCTGGTGGTTGGCGAGTGCCCACTCTTTAGCCTACTCTTTAGCACCTGACTGCAATTAAATCTAATGGATTCCACAAATTTTCGCGGCTATTTCGCGCAATAGTGCTAATTAATTGGCAATTTAAATAAAATCACAGTTGAGTGTAATTTGATTTTTCTTCAGTTTTTGTCAACTTATATAATTATTTTAAGTTCGTTGTCTAAGTCTTTCGTATTCAGGCCAGAAAAGGTTGAATAAAATATTTTACAATTATAAGAAATAATTTGAGTTTTAAAATAAACCGATCGTAATATTATTTATTTTTGAATAATTTAATTTATATTGTTTATTTATCATTTTCTATTATCTACCAAATTTATGAAACATATAACAGTAAATGAATTACAAATATTACAAAATTAAAAAAAAAGCAAATACAAGAAAATTAATTGCTTTCAAATTTATTATTTAGTTTCTGATACCAAAAACATGATATTAGGTATTATATATTAAAACATTCAAACAAATAAGTTGTTTAAAAAATAATATTGTATTAATATTTAGTAATATACAAAACAACAACATATCAATATAAAATAACAATTTCCAAAAACAAAAAAATCATATTTGGTATTAAGTAACGTACAATAAAAATAACAACCAAACAAATACATTTTTCTAAAAACCTTAATACTAGTTTATTTAAAGTTAATCTATTTTCTAATCAAGCTAATATATCCTAATTTATTGAACCAAATCTTTTGGCATCGCAATATTCACACATTTCAAGCTGATTTCAAAGTGGAAAGTGGCAGCTCCATAAAATTCACAAAAGTATGAATGAAGTGAATGGTGTATGGTGTATGTGTGTATGTGCGCGGTGGAGGTGTACGATGCTTTTCAGGTAGATTCTACTACCAAGTGGAGTGTCGATGAAAGCGAGAGTGGGCAGCAAAATGTCAGTCAATCGCTGGCGGGTAAATGCCGAAAAAACAAGCAACTTAAAAACCGATGCACACAAACACATACACATACATACATATACACTCATACACACTCAGTTACTGTGGGACAATGGGCGATGGTGGGCGGTTGGGGGAGTGGGTGGTTAGGGGAGGAGGGGGGGGACGAACTTTCTTTCTTCTTCAATATTTCGCTGCTTTTTTCGAGTGTCGAGTGCATTGTTGTTTTTGTTGCTGCTGCTGCACGCCCACATCATCCCAATTATCTTCTTATGGTTGCGGGTGACCATAGTACCAAGTACCACTTGACAGTCGATAACGTTTGACGAGGGTCGCGACTGCCCACAGTGGACTGAAGAAACGCATTGCTAGTTCGCTGCCTAAGTCTTTCGTTTCTTACAAAATAAAACACATTTTTCTATTAGCAAAAATCTGTTCAAACAGAATATATAGCATAGAACAGAATAGATTAACAAAAATTTAAAAAGTTACTCCTTAATTAAATAACTACGTAAATTATTTTGTGACTACTTTTTTATTTTAACTACGTCATTTGTTAGAAATTGTAAAGTATTGCTAAAAAAAAATCGTACTCTTAGTTCGTTGCCTAATTCTTTTGTTTTTTATCCCTTCAAATACATTTTTATAAATTATATATTTTAAAAACTATTATAAAACACTGTTAGTTAAAGATTCGTTTGTTTTTATTGGCGACAGCAAAACATTATTAAACCAAATGACCCACTTTTTAGTTCGTTGCCTAAGTCTTTTGTTTTGCATTGACTTTTCTGTAAGCTTGTATAAAAACATATTATAAAATAAATATGTAGAAAGAATAGTTTATAAATAGCTTAGCAAACATTTTGAAAAGGCATTTTCCAAATCATTACCACTATTTTGAGTTCTAATATTAGCTAGATGTTTGTTAAGTGTATTATGTTATACTTAAGCAACCTTAAAATGCTAATAAATGATGTTTGTCAATTGAAACCCCCATTATTTGATTAATATTAAGAGCAACCAGTTCCACTGTGCGGCGGGACATGAAGTTGTCATTGTCGTGTTTGGTTTTATTGTACTGCCTGACTGGCTCTGTTTTTCTACTACTCTGCTCGGCTCTGCTCTGCCTATCCCGGCATAGGATGGATGATGGAGGTGTTTGGGAAAGAAACCGCCAAGCGACGACAAGTATTAAGTATTATTATTATTCTCGCAGCGCGCACCTTCACATGGCTTTTGTGGCCCATTATCGTTAAGATAAACTGCCACACCCCAGGAAAACACCTCCCCTGCACTTTCACATGTCCCCGTGGCCCCCATAACACATCGAACCTTTTCATCTTGCACGGAGTCTGGAAAAGAGATGTTAAGTTTGGGCCTCTAAATTTGCGAAGTTAAAAAGTACAATTTTTTTAACGGCGGGCTTCTTCTTCGAAATGCTTTTCTAAATGATAGTTTGGCGGAGCATGAGTAAACTGCAGAAAATGTGTTCAACTTTCGCTAGTATTTATGTTCTAATAACAATAACTTTCAATGTTTATGATTTCAAAGACTTAAACAAATTTATCAACATTGTTTTGTGAGTTACGAGCCTAGCGTTTGTTATAAACATACAATTTTAATATTATATATTTAACTTAATTTGTTCTTCGCTTCGTTTCGTTTTATTCTTTTTTATATGCTATATTTTTATAGTTTTTTTTTAGAGCGACCATACCATTTTAAAATTATATATAAATGCAACTTATTCTTGATGTACTTATGAATATTTGAAGATTACTAATATAAAACATTAATTCTTTTTGTAATGCTCCATTACATTATTTCTTTATAAAAAAAAAACCATATTTAATGAATGCATATTATTATTTTTCAGATGGAGGAGATCACCGAGGCGGAGGTGGACGCCCCAGCAGCTCCTCCGCTGGCAGAGGACGTCGGCCACTCGGTGAGGAGTTCGCCCGGTGGCCAGGCGAGGGGCCACGCCCACCTGTACAACCAGCCCATCCGCCCGATGGCCAGCTACAGCGAGAAGGCGGTGGGCAACTCGCCCAAGCACCTGGTCAGCACCCTGAGTTCGCCCATCGAGCAGATCGCCTGCAGTGTCTCGCGCGAGCATGCGCTCAAGCTGGAGATCGAACAGCTGCAGGAGCGGCTGAAGGACACGGAGGAGCGACTGGCCTCCGTTCGCCTGCAGAGCGACTCGCTGTCGCAGACGCAGCGTGCCCTCCGCGAGCACAATGGCCGGCTGCAGGAGGAGTCCGAGATGCTCAAGCTGGACGTGCAGCATTTGAACGAGTGCGCCAATGTCTTGCGGGCGGAACTGCAAGCGGCTCGTCGAGATCGCAGCGAGGCGCTCCAGGTGCAGCGCTCGCTGCGCGAGGAACTGGAGGAGGCGCACCAGGAGCGCCGGCGGACGGGCGAGGGCAAGGAGAAGGACGGTAGGGTCATCCAGGACCTGCAGCGCCAGTGCCGCGAAATGGAGCGGATCCTCATGCGCAAGCATCCGGACTCGGTTTCCGCTCTGATAGGTGCGTCTGGATTAACCCAAATAAACTCCAAATACTTGGAAAAATTGCAAAATATTAGATTGACGGTTTTTTGAACCCTTTTGAGCTTGAATTTTGATTTTTTTCTTTGTTTTTTTTTGGTTTAGCTTACCTTTTTATTGATAATTTCCATTTTGCACTTCAAATAAAGTTTATATGTTGGTAAATTTTGGAATGAAATAATGGTTAGAGACCCTAAAATATAAAAAGCTAAAATTACTTAGATAAAATTAAAAATATGAAGACTATAAGAATGTTTCAAGAAAATTTTTTTTTAAATTATTACTTTCGACCTTTACTTTAGATTTTTTAGTTCAGATTTTGTGTGGCAAAAACCATTTAAAAAATCCTTAAATTTTACACTTTAAAGCAATATTAATTGCTGGTAAATTTAAACAAAGTAAATAGTTAGAAACCATTAAATATAAATTATGTTCCCTTTTATTAACCTTTAACGAAATAAAAATTAGACCTTTTCAAATATAAATATGGTTCCTTACAAGTAAATAGAGTTTTATATCAATTAAAGTTTGCAAGTTTGTAATATTTAAAGGAAACCACAAAAATATAAATCGAAATGTTTCGCAATACTTATTTTAGTTACAGTAATGATTTTGCATTTATGTATATTTTTTTACCTAATCAAGAGGTTTGTAAATTATTTTCAATTATATTAAATGTTTTAAGTTTGAGCATTTTGTTACTTAATAATAATTTATTCAATATACTTACTTATACAATCAATTGAAATTTGTATATTTGGTAATGTTTTTGTTAGCTAGTACAAATGATTTAGCATTGTTTCACTTTTGCCAAGTATTTTTATATTTTTCAATAGTTTTAAGTTTGAGATTTTTGGTAATCTAGGAAACAAAATCCTTGTAAATTCAAGTAATAATTTAGTAATTGTTTTAAAATATTTATTAAATACTAAATGTTGAATTCAATAGTCGGATATTTATTTTTACTATTCCATTTATTTGTCAGTATAGTTGCTAATTACTTCGTGAGTACAAACGTGTGCTTATTTTTGTATACTTTTAAATGAAATGTATTTCTAACCCACAGTGGCTTCCAAGAGTCCGGGCATGTGCCCGCTGGGCGACCAGAAGAGCGCCAACAGTCGCAAGCTGCTGGAGCAGCGCATCGCCCAGCTGGAATCGGATGCCAAGGAGCAGGATCGCAAGGCGCAGCAGATTCTGGCCAATGTCCAGGCGCGCTTCAATTCGGTGCAGGCCAAATACGAGACGCACATTGCGGACCTGGAGACGCAGGTCCTGAGGTGGGTCGTCCTCCACTTTGGGTGCTTCTCGATTTCGGGTTTAATTTCTTTGCCTATTTTACACACACAGCCTGCAGGAGATCAACACGAAGCTGAACGAGCAGATCGAATCGCAGGTGCGCACCTTGGATCGCTATATGCAAAAGCGTGCGGATAGGTACTACAACAATTGCACCCAAACGGAGCCGGTGGAGGGTGAGGAGCAGCCCATGGGCAGTGGAGTTGGCACAGGAGGATTGGCCAGCTCGATGACCACCACGATGGGCACGCAGACGCAGTCGGCGAACGGGACGCGGGATCACAGCACCAACACCATTGGCTGCCCCTCGCCGGCCCTCGTCTACCATGGCCATGGCCATGGCCTCCATGCCCACCCACATCCACATGCCCCATCCGCTAGTAGCAGCACCAGCAGCACGGCCAACTCCACGCCAAACACGTCGCGTCCGAACTCGAAGCAAAGTGGCGGTGGCCAAAGGCGCTCCCCGCTGGTCACCGCCGGTCCCTCCAAGCTGCCCATCTCGCAGTCCGACTCCACGCTCTCGCTGCTCAGCCATGGAGGCGGTGGCGGTGGCTCCAAGGAGGAGGCCCAGCTGCTCAGCTCCGTGAGGAGCATGCGCGTGGACTTGGCCATCAAAAACAAGGCCATGCAGCGACTTACGCGGGAGTTGGATGAGTGCAAGAAGACCATACGGAAGCTGCAGCGGGACAGGGACGGCAGTGGCTCCAGCAGCCAGACAGGTGAGCAGCTAGCCCCTCCCTAAATCCTTAACTCACTAGCAGATCCATTAAACCAAAACAGCAAGAAAAAACCAAAAAGCATAAACCAAAAACCAAAAACCAAAAACCGAAAACCGAAACCCAAAACCAAAACCCATCCCATGGCAGCCCCCTCTCTAATTTCGGTTGTGTTTGTGTCACTCGGTCGCCGATGGATGGCTGGTAATTTATGGACTTTCTCTGCCCGGTCAGCACGTACATTTGGTAGCACCTCCCCCACTCCCCCACTCCCCCACTCCCCTACGTATCCCCCCCTGCCCACTCCACTCCACCGCTTCTAGTAGAGACGGCAAATAAATTGCTGGAATAAATCATTGTACGGCTGTCGACGCTGTCGGCCTTTTGACCACTTTTTGCACTCGTTTCAAACGGCAATTGCAGCGCAACTAAGCGGCTAAGCGGCCAAACGCCATCGGCCAATGGCCAAGACAAACACGTTTCGGCCAGGCCAAGACGTCTTAACCCACTGACAATCGTGGCTTTTGTGGGGCTCCCATCAAATGATCTTGTTTAGATGAGCAATATATTTTTTAGATCTGTTCAATATTTTATTTAAACTATGTTCAGCTGCAGTAGAGAATATACAGGCAAATTCAATTGAATTATAGCTATGAGGTCTTAATTTATTTAAATTTATCTTGTAATCTTATTTGGAACATAAACTTAAAGGTTTAATGATAATGTTTTCCAAACAAAAAGGCCATTAAAATAGTTAGAAATTTAAAATTTAGTTTGTTGTATATATCCTTAATTGAAAATATACCTGTATTAATTGTGTAGCATAATATTTCATATTTTTTAAGCAAAAAATTAACTTAAATTGTAAAAGATTTAAAATAAATATTTTTTTTAATATTGTCTAGGGAACCAAACCCACTTTTATCTGAAAATGTCAAATGTTAAATTCATTATTTTGATGGAGAATAGATAAATGTTATTAAAATTTTTCAAATGAAAAGTAAACTATGTGTTAGAAATTAAAATTTGTTTTTGCTTAATATTTCGGAAAAATGATCAATGATGAGTATTTTTTAATTCAAATCAGAATTATTTGGTTACTTTGTTAAGAAAAATGGCTTTGTTAGGGTTAAGCGGCCGAAACGAAATTGAATTCACAGAGTCGAATGCGATTTATGTATGTGGAGGCACTGCGGGTTGTGGGCGGGAGGGCGTGGCGTGGCGGGGCGGGGCGATACGGGAGACCCCATCTCGGGCAGTTGGTTATGTCACCTGTGCGGCCTGACCACGCTTGTTTATTTACCTTTTGTCGATTCGGAATTGAGAGTCTTGTTGCTATTGCTGCTACCATCGGCTGCCATCGAAAAAGAAAATTCGAAAGCGAAAGTCAAAGTCAAAGACGACGCGAGTTTGTTTTGGCTGCGGGTCGGTGGACGCTGCTGCTGGGGATCGACTTGGATTGGATCGGGTCTTCAGCGGCCCCACCTCTTCTATCTCTAAGCCCCCCTCCCCCATCCCCATCCTCCATCCCCCAAATAAACGTTTTATAATGCCATGACTTGTTAGCCGCCTCTGCCCGTTGGCCGTTTTATTACTTCTTTTTCTGCGTTTGTAATTTTGTTTCTTTTTTTTGTTCGCTTTATGCTGTATGTTGTCTTGTGCGGTTTTTGTGGCTAATTAATGAGCCGTCGCTTCGTCAAATTTGTTTTGTTAATAATTGTAAATGCCAAAAGCGGACGACGGTAACCGTATAAATAGCATCATCAGTGTATGTTTTAATTTCGTACGCGCGTGCAAAAAATGTAAATCTCTCTTCATAACGTTGTCGGATTATGCAATATAGGTATGCTTTTTGTGAAAATTTCGTACAAAACTTTGGCCAGACGAAGCTCAATGAACCCCGAATTAGCTTACATAATTAAATGTGCTTAGCGGTTCGTCTGTGATTTCTTATTGTAAATTTCATTGGATATTTACTACGTCTTATTTGTAATAAATACATATGTTTCTGTGTCTTGCAGGCAGCAAATTGGATCTTAGGTCGCAGGCCAGCGGTGGCTCCCTGCAGAGGCGCTCCAGTGGCTATGATCACCACCACCACCACAGTGACCACATTCCGGCGGCCACCGAAAGCCAGGCTCTGAAGGAGGCTCAAAACAAATATCGCCTGCTGGAGGCTGACTATAAAACACTACACGATAAGCGGCTGCAGGATGTGAGTATTTCAACAGTTTTCTTGGAAAATATTACAAGCTATAACTTAACTCTTAACTCTACAACATCAGTTGAAGACCCTGCAGAGTGCCCACGAAAGGGAGCTGGCCTCCTGCAACGAGACTGTGCGAATTCTTCAGCAAAGACTCAACGAGCGGGAGGAGGCACTGACCACCCAAAAGCGGCGCAAGGTGCCCGTGGATTACTATGCCCTAAAAGCCAAGGTACAACGACTTCCCGCAAACAATCAAGATCTATTTGGAGTTCAAGAACAAATCGAGAACAAGTCAAGTAGAGATTTGATTGTTTTGATCTAATCCCATATTGCAACTAAAATAAAAACGCACTTTAAGGTATCACTATTGGAAAGGAGGCACTCGGAGCGGGAGGAGCGACTCCATATGCTGGTGGAGGCCCTGAGCAAAGGACGGCTCAACGGGGCCCTCGAGGATCTGATGCAGGAGAACAATAACAAGTAGTGAAGTTCGTAGTGTTTGGGAGATGATTTAAGATACATTGCCATGTTCAATGCCAGCCAATTTCGACTAGAGTCCGTCTAAGCAGAAAAAACATCCAATGAAAAAACATACAATTTTAGCCAGGCTCCCAGGACAATTGCTGCCAGGTTAGATTGTGGCTCCCCGATCAAATGCAACTCTAACTGACGCCCATGGCGATTTCTCAAAGCAAATTCAAATGTGTTCAAAGTGGAAACAATAAGTATGTATCGACCGGTGATCAGTTAGCCAACAACTTTTATATAGGTTTAAGATTTCTCCCCCACAAGCCAGCTGCAATCTAATCTGGTACTCAAGGCTAAACCAATTCTGGGCCCTTTGTTCAACAAGGATAGATATCTAAAAACACAGAACATGATTAATGTTATTGTAGTTCTTAGCAAGAAAGTATTTTAAATATCAATGTTTCGATGTAGAAATTGAATGGTTCAAAAAGCGTACACACAACATAGAAAGAGAGAGAGATGGCGACAAAAGAGCGAAAGAGAGGGTGAGTCATGAAAATGAAAGAGAGAGAGAAAGAGAAAAAGAAATAGCTTGGGAAATGAAAGTTGTACTAGGAATAAGTATTTTATGTATATAGAATATCGAAGTACAGAAATTCGAAGCGATCTCAATTTGAATATTATATATTTGATTTAGAAGAAAAGTGCTTTTGGGGCACTATTAATTTTACCAGTGTAACAGTCGATTTTTTTTACCTAACCCAATTATTGTGTGTTTAAGATAGAAAACTTTAAAAAAGTTGAAAAAAAAAAAAAAACACATAGAACCAGGGACCGTAAATACATTTTATTTATGTTGAATCCCGTAAATGAGATACTCCAAATAGCCTAGAATTATACAAATGGCAATTAAATCAATATGCTAACTTTTCGACCACCTACCTTTACGTAATAATACAAATATTAAAACTCTTTTGGGCGCTGCTGTCAGTTCTATAGGAAGCTAATCCATAGAGTGGACAGTATGGCTCTGCTATTTATATTTTTAAGCAAACTAAAGCCCAACCCAGTAATCATTGTCGATGACTTTTGTTTACGCTGATATTATTTTTGAAATATTTTTTGAAAATAAAACTTAATCATAATGATTACTGCGTTGGTTTTCCAAATACTTACGGTCCCTGCTAAGAACCGAATGGAATAAAATAGATCTCCCCAATTAAAAAAAACTCAAGCAGGCGGACAACTAAGACAGAAATCAAATAAAAATTCACAGTATTCCAATACACAACCCGTATGATATATATGCGTATATATATATATAGCCAAAAAAGTAACTTTATCGCTTGTTTTTGGAGATGTTTGATAGTTTCGGTGGTTCCTTGGTCGCCAGACACCAGAGGCGACTCCAGCTGAGTCGCTATAGGTTGTACCTGCAGCGCCTGAGGAGGGCCACCAGCTTGGTGGACCAGCGACCGCCGCTGCTGAATGCCAAGGCCCTGGGCGGATTCGACGTCCTGCAGCAGGATACCCGCCACTTTCTGGATCGGACCAACGAGAATGTGCACCTGCTGCTGACGCTGTCGAAGATTAAGCGCACCGGCGGCCAACTGGACTCGCTGGAGGCTCCACCGCTGGTATCCCGATCGGCACTGCCGCACATGCAGCGAAGATTGGACCAGCTGCAGCATCGGAACATGCAGCTGGGCCACCGGCTGACGCGGATCCAGGACCGGACAGGTAGCGAAGCTGCCCAGCGGGAGCGGCCCAACCGGCAGTCCCAGTCCAGTGGACGGTGTCCCAGTGTGATGACCAATCGATCGGCTCTGGCCGAGAGCGAGGTGTTCGCCAAGTACGATGGCTGGGATCTGGAGCTGCCGCTCGACAACTACGATCTAAAGCGGCTACTCCGGCCCAGAATTGTCCTGCACTTTGGCCTGATGGACGGCCGGCCGTTGGGCCAGGTGGTGGTGCAGCTGTACACGGAGGCCGCTCCGCTGGTCGTGCTGCAGTTCGTCCGCACCTGTTTGGCCCAGCGTTCGCATGAGTTCGCCGTGCGCCGCATCTTTCCGCAGCTCTGGCTGGAATGCTATCTGCTGGGCAGCTGCAAAAATCCGACTGGCCATGCTACTCCCTGCTTGAACGATCGCATGGAGTTCGATGCACGGGTGATGAACCACGGACGCCATGGCTACGTCTTCTCCTGCGCCAAGGAGTACTGCGTCCATGGATTCCCCGGCGGGGCCATCAACTTCAGCATCAGCTTCAAGCCCCTGCCGGTGGCCAATGGTCAGCGGGTGGGCTTCGGACGGGTGATTCGCGGCGACAAGGTCATCGAGTGCATGCAGGCCCATGGAACGAAAAACGGCAAGATCAGCCGGCCACTGCTCGTCACCCACTGCGATATGGTATAGGAAATCAAGGGGAATTTCATCTGATATGGGATGTTACTCAGCTGGATGAAATCAGGAGTTTTTTTCGTTGGAAGCTCCTTGAATGTTAAGAAAGAAATCAAGGTTCTTTAGGTAATTTCATCTGATATTGGGTGTTACTTAGCTGGATGAAACCAGAAGTTTCGCAGAAGCTCTTTAAATGTTACGAAGGATATCAAGGAGTTTTTGGGGTACTTTTGGGTCTCATCCAGCAGAGAATTTCATCTGAAATTGAACCTTGCTTAGCTGTATGAAATCAGAAGTTCCTCAGCAGCTCCTTGATTGTTAAGTAAAGACTAAAATCCTTGAAGAAAATCCAAAGAAACCCCTTTTTTTTAAGTAACTTTTGCTAAAAACAAGTATGATTGCCATTGCTTTTTAAGCATATGCTTCCCAAAAGATTTCGCCTTCAATAAAAAAAACAATTTGAATTTTGCTCAAAGTTTGATTAAAGTACGAGTACAATTTATTTGGTATTTGGTTAGTCATACGATTGGATGGATAACTACCGATGCTGTGGGCGATCCCCATAAACGAACATTGTATTCATATGTGCTTCTTGTATCGTGCCTTTCAGCAAATGCATTTATATCCTTAGCATTATATTTTCGAATCAGGGGTTTGTTATAGAAGTTGCATACATATATACGAGTAGTTTTTATATGCATAGACATCGACGAGTAAGAGAAAAAGCTGCTCAAATCTTTCAGCTCCATGACAATACGATCCCAAACAACAGCAACATTTAACTGGCTAAGTTTAACAGTGATTACGATTACGTTTAGAGTTTAGTGGTCTTCTACGGATACAATACCATTTCGGTTAATATATGAATATATATATATATGATGCAGATATATAACGAGTTTGGTTACTTAGTTAGTTGTGATACTTGGTTAAACGATATTCTTAGTTGTGCTGTACTCCATTTGGAAGGTTGTCCGTTGAGGATGCAGAGTTTGGTGCCGGTTTCCTTGGGTCCATCCTCTTGAAGCCGCCGGTTCCGAGGCCAACCGGAATTTCGGGGGACCGCTCTCCTCCGGATTATCCTGACAACTGACAGCTCTGCGAGCTGCTATCGCTGGCTTTTATACCCGCAATGATTTCACGGTCATGTCCGGGGGACACAGTTGCCAAGTCGATGCGCAATTTTACGCCCCGATGGTCAGCTAAGGAGCCACAGGAGTATCCGCAATTATTGGGTTAGCTCCTTGTGCTCGGTGCACTCTAATTTGATTTTGATTGAATTGCGCTTATCGCAGTTGTGCACTCGCTTTCGAGAGAAGTTGGAGTTTGAGCATCCCCATATTGACGTCACCACGACGATTGCCTAATGAGTTTCGCCAATCGATTCCCTATTTTATTTATTGCCCATACATATCGTCTATACCCCTTGTGACGTCATGGGCTTGGCAATTTTCTACTTCATTCATAAAATAAAAATGGGAACAGGCGCATTAGGCACACCCGATTGGACAGCGGCGTCTGCGCCACTTGGTCGTCATCGTCGTCTTCATCATCTCGGTGGTGCTGTTGCTGGTGCCGGTGCAGTGGTGCACATGTGCGATAAGCGGAATTCAATCAATCAGCACCACAAATTGCGAGTAGGAAGTGCTATCCATTAAATGCTTAGCCCGTATTCTGCTATAAAAGCGGTCACAATCCTCTGGCCAAGTCATTCCAGTTGCGCAGCCTGCTGGTGAAACAGCAGCGAACTGAATCTTCTAACTTTTTTTTCTTGTGTACCTGAGGCTAAACAGTATTTGCGACCAAAGATGATGAGGCTTCGGCTCAGCGTTCTGCTCCTGCTACTCCACCTTGGCTGTCTGACCTTGGCACTGGCCAGCAGTAGGATATCCTGCGGCAGCTCCATCTGCGGTGGCCGCCGCTGGGATGTCCACCATCGGCTGGATGACTACGACGAGCACATGGTCTACCGACAGAGCACAGTGCCGGTGGAGTCAGTGGCACGCGATGATCGTGGGAACGAGAGGCGCGAGGAAACGACGGTCAGGTTCGACTCATCCCCTCGTGAAACTCGTGAATCTCGTGCGGAGCGAGAAGAGCGACGTGAAACTCGTGAAGAGCGAGTAGAGCGACGGGAAGCTCGTGATGATCGGGTACAGCGAAGTGAAGCTCGTGAAACTCGTGAGGAGCGTGTAGAGCCACATGAAAGGCGTGAAGACCGAGTAGAGCAACGCAAAGCCCGTGATGAGCGAGTACAGCGAAGAGAAGCTCGGGATGAACGAGTAGAGCGACGGGAAGCCCGTGATGAGCGAGTACAGCGAAGTGAAGCTCGTGAGAAGCGAGTAGATCGACGTGAAATTCGTGAAGAACGAGATGAGCGACGTGAGAGTCGGGATAAGCGAGTAAAGCAACGTGAAGCTCGTGAGGAACGAATGAATCCACGGGAAGTTCATGAGAAGCGAGTAGAGCCTCGTGAAAATCGTGAAGAACGTGGTGAGTCTCGTGATGGCGCAGAACGACGTGAGGTTCGTGAAGAGCAAGTAGAACGGCGCGAATTGCGCTTTGCACGCAATGAACCACGCGAAGCTCGAATGGACCGCCTGGACCGACGGGAGGAACAAGAATTCAACAAGCGACTGGTCGAAACTCGTCGGGAAACAGCAGACGAGAGACGTGGTGAACGCCGAGTACTCCGTGAAATTTCCAGACGTGAAGAACGCGATAATCGTATTGATGCGCGAGACAATCGTCGTGACGACAGCGTAGAAACGGAATTCTCCAGGCGTATGGAACGTGAACCAGTTGAGCGATCTGAACGAGAATCTGAGCAGCGGATGGAGCGAGACATTCGAGTGCGAGTTGAACAACCAGAAGAACAACGATTTGAACGAGACTCTGCCAGACGCGAAGAGCGAGAGAACCGCGTTCGATTTGAAGTTCGTCGATTGAGCGAAACACGCGATAATCCTCGCAGGGAAGTGCGTGAAAATGATCGCCGAGAAGAGCGTAGTGATCTGCGGCGGGAGGAACGAGACTCAGCCAGGCGAGAGGAGCGTGAGGAAAGCCGCAGTGACGAAGGTCTAGACAGGCACAACATGCAGCGAGTGGAACGTGAAGACCTTCGTCGACAAGAGCAACGCATCGAGGAATCTACTGATGGGGATATGTCCAGGCGACAGGTTGAAAGTGAATCCCTTCGAAGTGATCGTGGTGTAGAGCGAGACGATCTGCAAAGGGTTGCAGTTGAGCGAGCAGAAACCAGGCAATCACAGATCCGCCGCGATGAACGGAGAGCAGAACGTGAAGAAGTACGAAGGGAAGAACGTGTAGCAGAGCGCAGGGTGGAGCAAAGCGAGGAGGAAGATCTCTCAAGGGTCGAACGTATTTCAGCCAGGCGGGTGGAAGAACTACGAGAGGAGCGAGAAAATCGAAGGGGAGAGGAACGCGAGGATACTCGACGTGTGGATCGAAGAGAAGAACGAGAAGTGAGGCGTGAAATGAAAGAGCGACGAGAGGAACGAGAAGACACTCGTCGAGTAGAACGCCATAATCTACGAAGAGTAGAGCGAGAAGTTGAAAGAAGAGAGGAACGTGAAGACACTCGTCGTGAGAGAGAGGAAATAGCAACTCAACAAAGGGAGGATCGAGTGGACCGTAATGATTTGCGAAGAGAAGAGCGAACAGTTCAAAGGCGTGAGGACAGATATTTCCAACGAGTGGGTCGTGAATCTTCCAGGCGCGAGATCCGGGAGCCTTTGGAGGAGCGTGAACTTCTGGCAACCCAGGTGAAAACCAAGGCCTGGTTGAACTACGGCAAACGAGAGCTTCTGATGACCGGACAGATTCTCCTCCTGGCCGCGCTCTACAAGAAGTCAACGGCCAGTGGCAAGGGATTTGGGTATGTAGTTGCTGTCATACAACTTTGAGAATTTCAACTAATCAACTCTTTTTCTTAAGCCATGCTTTGAATGAGCAGATTCAGGGCTATCTGCAGGCCATCGGCTGCTAGGCTTCTTATCCCCAAATTGATTGAACCGAAAACGAGTAAATGGATATGGCACGACTAACCCCGGAAAATGCAAACGGACCCGAAGGCGAGCAACGAGCAGAAGGATGGGACATAATGCTCCGCATGAGCATTGCACAATTTAATCCTACTGTTACTGTAACCAAAATCCCTTTTCTCCTGTTATAGCCGACAAAAGCATAACGAAAATATATGATGGGATGCTCTCGAGTAGTCGAGCATCTGCAAACTGCATTGCAATCCGTGAGTTTCGATTCCGCCGGTTGATGTGGGTCACCCCCCATCATCCCATCATTCCATTATCCCATCATCCCGTCACCCCTGGATAATTGGTGCGTTCGCATCCGAGAGACCGCAACTGTCCACTCACATGGCTGGGCATCGGCATCCGCATCCGCATCTGCATCCTTGGATGCCAGCATCCTTGAGGCGGACGCACATGCACACCCTGGCCTTGTTCGCAAGCCACACAATCCACCTTCTTCTTTTTCGGATGCCACAGAAACCGAAACCGAAGCTGAAAGGCAAAATTATTATTGCGATTTTCCATGCCGTTTGCCTTCGTCCTTGCTGCTTCTGCATGGCTCCTGAATATCCTTTCTCCCCCTTTCAGAGTGTGTGTGTGTGTGTGTGTGTGTGTGTGTGTTTGTTTGTGTGTGTATCGAGGCTGATAAATTTCGCACATATTAGATGCTGGCCTGGTCTATTCATCTTTTTGGCTTTCAAGAGATTTCCCCTGATGGGGGAGTGGGGGGGGTGGTGGAGTCGACAACCAGCCAGTAAGCCATCCTTAATCAGTGAAACCAACACACAAATTTACACAATTTTCATCTTTTGGGGATTATTCTTTGGCATGTGGATGTGGGCTGTGGCATGTGGACTATGTGGATTGGATTGGATTGGATTGGAGTGTATGTCTGCTGGAGTGCGCACTTGTATCCGGATTTGTGTGGGAATATTCGAATCCGTTTCTGTGATGGTTCCCAGTTGCTTTACTTTACTTTACTTACTCTTTAGCCAGAGATACGAATTTTATTGGTCGGTATTCAAAATGTGAAGAGTGCACACAGAGATAAAATCAAGTGTTTCGTACTTGAAACATTGAATTCCGAACAGCATATTCGCAAGGGGGCTTTGTTGTTGTTCATTTGAAAAAGGGCAGGGCAATGTGTAGCACTGTTTTAGGAATGCTTTTATGGGTATCTATAGTGGATACTTTCTAAAAAACCTTAACCAAGCTAGCAAGTTTTTGTAGAAACATTAGCTGAACTAAAATAAAAATGGCACATATCTAATCTATTTATTTTCTATAAATCAAAGTTAACATATTTGGCATTGATCGTTAGCTCAAAGGAATATTATAAATAACCTGTCACAAAGACCCTTTAGGATTAGAAATCTCTTTTCAATTTTATTTCTACTACTATCATGATTAAATGGATTTCGGTCTTTACTTGCTGTAATATGCCAAACCAAAGTTAATCAAAATAACCCTTAAATTACTAATAAAATTCCCAAATATAAAGGGAACTTTTGAAAACCTTAATTGCTGGTTTCGTTAAAAGCAAACTTTTTATTTTTGACCTGCTAAAGGGAACCCTCTTTTTTGGCAGAAAAATAATTAAATACACATCCGGTCTAAAGCTAACCTGAAACATACCCTTTCGTGCTGATATATTCACAAAACCAGCGGATGTTAATTTTTGTTCGTCTATTTTCTTTTATTTTTGTGCCATCGCCCGCTGAGTTGATTCATGGGGATTATCACGAAGGATTTAAATTCAATGCAAATTCTTCTTATATTTTTTGCTGGCCACGGAAGTGTGAAATATCAATACGCAATGTCTCTGGCAAATACAGCGGTTTGCAGATGGGAGATCCTGTGGCCGGGGCAAGTTATGCGATATGAAAGCGCCGCAAAAGAGCAATAAACCAACGGGAAAACATCATAAAAAATTGAGTTTTCAATATTTATACGAATTAAATAATTCACTGGCATTGGTCGGGGCCAAAGAGGAGCTCCCAAATACCCGGATACCCGGATGCCCGGATACGGATACGAATACGTATACCTATGTGGTATGGGGCACACAGATATGTACTATATAGTATATACCATATATACTGGGGGGCTAGACAAGGCGGAAGGGATCTGGAAAGCAAGGAGTTCGAGGCTGGGTGCCTGGGCATTTTACGAGTATTTGAGGTTTATTTTATGCCCCCACCAAACACTCTCACACACACACACACGCACACACATACTCCTCGCCCAAATGCAAAACAACATAAATTCTGTGTCAGAAATCATAAATTTCAATAAAATAAAAGCAGCGAAGCGCCAAATAAATACGTGGGGTGGAAGTTTGGCGGTTTGGGAGTGCTAACTTAAGAGGATGAGGCTATGAAGCACAAATTTACAGCCGTGGTGAAAGAAATATATAGCAAAATGTATATATATATATTGAATATTTAAATGTGTTCATAAAACAATGTAGCTATTAGTGCAACTCAAAAGAAAATATAACCTAAATACAAATATATAATATATATATATATAACAGCTGTGGTAAATGAAAAATATATAGCACAATGTACAATATATATATATATATATAGTATATTTAAATGTATATGTTGCTATTAGTGCAACTCAAAAGAAAATAAACCCAAAATACAAATATATAAATCAAATTAAAATAGTTGTTTTTTTTTTTTTTTAAATTATGCACATAGATAGATTTTTTTAAGTCATTTTACTAATTCCATTTAATGCTTCAAATAAATGTATATAATTTTTAAAGTATGCAATGATACATATCACTTATTTTTAATATGCTTTAATAGGCATTTTAAATCACATTTAAAGCGATATTACTATTTCAGTTCAATACGTACACCACAATTTAATGCCAAACAAATTCTGTAAAAGTTTTTAAAATAAATTTATATAATTTCTGAAGGACAACAGTTCTTTTTTAATTGCTTTTGAAATACTTTTATTATTTTGCCCCGAACTGTAGATATGTGTGTGAGTTTGCACGCTTCACTGGGCTAAGTAAAAGCAACAGCCAAGTGCAAAATATATTTTCTTTAAAGCGGGGCGAGAACAAGAATGAATCGAAAGACACAAAAGGAAAAAGTCCTTGGAAAGTGTGTGTGTGTGTGTGTTTGGGAGTGTGTGTGTTTTGCATAATTTAATGAATGACTGGGCGGGGGGATGTGGACGAGGGACCAAGGATGCAGGATACCCGCCATAAAGTGGCCACCAGGCTGCCGCAGGATGCTTTCTATCAAGTCAAGGTAACGGCCGAAACTTGAGAAATATTTCATGAGGCGAACGCGGCAAATGTGCTGCAGCACATGCCACTAAAAAGGTGGCCAAATGGCTGCCTACTTCGCCTTTTTTCACCTGTTTTCCATTTCCTTTTTTTTCGGTTTTTTTTTTTCTTTGCCATTTGCCAGCAATTTTATAAATTATCAATTTCACTCGCTCCGACATAAAGGCTAAAAAAGCAAAAGCAAAAGCAAACGCAAAGCAAAGAGGAGGGCGGGCGAGCACAAAATAAATAAATGCAATAAGCGAAGGCAAATGGAAAATTGTGAAATTGGGGAAAATTGGAAAACCGCAGAAATTGCAATCGAAAATCCGCCACAAGTTGCCATTAAATGTCAATCGTCGGAAGGTTGTGGGGGGAAATGTGCAGTTAAATAAAAATCAAAGCGGTTTACGTTATCAGCCAGCGATTCTGCTGCCAGTCGAAGAAGTTGCGTTGACAGAATTTTTCCACCGCCTTTCTACTTTCTACTTTCGACTTTCAACTTTCTTTCCCCTATCCAACCAAAATAAAAAAATACCCATCCGCCCTGGGGGGCATCTGCATTTGGTGGGGAAGCAAATGCGAAATTGGTTTATGCAACAGACTTTTATGGTGCTGATCAGGAGACGAGCTTCAAGCTTCAAGCTTTGAGCATCGGGCATTTGCCAAATGCCAAACTCCGAGTGACGGAGGCCCGGATTTTCCGAATTTTAGCCCCAGTGCATTCAGAAAAAAGCACTCTTAAGTCTCTCGAGTGCAATCTGGGGTATTCCTTAATATATTTATCAATTAACATATCTTATTATCGATCTGCAATCAAAAACAACAACATAACAAAGAAATTGCAATCAGCATATAATACTTGAAAAAAGGTGCCCTAACTTAAGTTGCTATTATTAACTCTTATCAATAACAATATAATTTATTTTCAGCCTTAGTCATAGAAAATACCATTCGTATTCCTCTCATTGCTAACTGAATTAAGCTCTCAAAATAGTAGATGGGGTGCTAAACTCAATTTAAATGTTTTTTGCGCAGTGTGGTAGGACTGGTGTACATATGTGCAATTCCAGCATCAATCGCAGTTGTGCAAATAAATTTGCCGTTCACGTACATGAAAGCCGCTTGCACAAGCATGCAATCATCCTCAAATATTGTCCCAATCCGAATCCGAATCCCAATTGCAGCCCGTCGCCTCCTGGATTTTGGTTTCCTATTCCTGGCAGCCCGGTGCAATTGAAAGGCGACCGCACTGAGGACTCCGATTTGGGTTCGAATTCGGATTTGGACTTGGGTTTGGATAGGCGCAGCTAGCAGGTAGCAGGTAGCAGGTAGCCATCCTCTCACCTGTTCGATGGCCACAATACCAATGATGACATTTGCTGGGTTGAGCTGAGTTTTATGGGATTTTAGATATTTATAGATTGCCAACGCTCTGTGTGCAAAGTCTGGAGGTGTGGGCAATAAGAGGACCATCCTGCGAAAGTGGCATCGAAATGGATCCATCCGGGGGGCCCTGGGATTCGGAGGATTCTGGGCTGTCGTTGCCCAACGGAGCATAAAAAATTGCTGCACTCAGACTCAGCACTCTGGCAATGTTTGGGGCGTGGATGAATGTGAATGTGAATGTGCCTGTGACTGTGGGTGTGTGTGGGTGGGTGTTTTATATCCATGCTGCACCCTAAACGTTGGCAGGCAAAGTCAATTTAGTGAAAATGCGAGGCAGCAAGTGAAATGTCATAGCCAAGTGGGTCGTGCATGGCGGGCGACCTTCGGCAGCCGCCTTTTCCCACCCATTTTCTCCAACCCAACCCAACCAAACCCAACCCACAACCCCTAACAGCTGTCATTGTCAGTGGGCCACATGCCGACTCTTCTTTCTCCGCAAGCTGCAAGTTGCGAGTTGCACTCTTGCCTTAAAGATGAATACTTTTAAGAATGTTTAACTTGGTGCCATAAACACACTGCGCCTAAAATGGTAAAAAAAGTGTTTCAAAAATTTTAAACATTTTCAAGTTCGAAATTTTGATAGAAAAACTGCCAAACGTTTGTTTTAAATGTTCTATAAATTGTATTTTAAGTTCTTGTTCAAACACCAACATTCACAAAAAGATATTTAATATTGTACATATATACGATTCCTTTTCTTTTTCTAACATGTGGAATCTTATAAAATTATTTTAAATTAAACAAAATTTGTTTTTGAATTATTAAAAATAAAAATAATTTATAAAAAATTTATAAATTATAAAAAATTTATAAGCTAAAATCATTCCATAAAATATCTTCTTTTCAAGTTCCCAAAATGATTTTGTGAAGACTTAAAATTAATATTTAGATATAGATATGTCCCCTTTAATTGCTATATATTTTAATGGTACTTTAATAAAAAAATAATGTTAATGATCAAAATTTCTTAGCTTAAAATCAAACTCTTAATTGTGAAGCTAATAAAATAAACATATTTGTTGGTAATAAACTTCTAGAGATATTCGTAACACCTTAAAGTGCTTGCCCAAATTTTTCTTTTTTATGCCCGCGAATATTTATGAATGGATAGGTTCTTCCAGGTGCTTTTCTCGGCTGGCATCGAAGTGCGACAAACACTCGACCCAGTCATTTCCCACTTGGCTTCGACTTTGACACTTTTCGGAAACTGCAGCTTAAAGCCACATTTGGCAAAAACTTCTCGGCTGTAATCCGGAAAACTCATGTGTCCTGGCAGCTCGAAGCAATCAGTGGGAAAAATGGAGCGCGGAAAATGCTTTTGCATGCTGGGTGCATTCTGCATTCTTTATAATTGCCATATCATGCTGCATTCGGGGGGTCCCCCAAATGCCTGGCCACGCCCCCTTTAACCCGCTTTCCCTCGCTTTCTCTCGCTTTTCCTCACTTTTCCGCCGCTCACCTCTGCGAAGGGACAGTGATGAAAATTCAATTTGAAATGCGCAAACAGCAAACAAACTGGCCACGCCCCCATCCACTCGCACTCCTCAATTTCCCACCCACTACGTGACCTGCAGGGGGCGGTGGGTGGTGGAAAGCGGGTGGAAAATTGGGGAGAAGAAATGCGCAAAACGAACACCAAATGGAATTGTCTAAGCACGCTACGATGGCCAGTTGTGCTGGCCAACAAAAGTCCTGTCAATTCCGCAAAACAACAGAAAGATATCACGGGCACTTTATGATTTCATCAGTTGTCGATATAACCAGGGGCATTTCTTAAATAAAAGCTCACGAGACTCTTAAATTTTAGATTTTATAAAGTAGAAAAAAAAACTTCTAAGATCTGATTATTAGAAGATATTTATAAGTAATTACTTAGAAAATATTTGTAGTTACACCAACTCTATTCACTATTATTTAAAATACAAAATATAGCTAAATTCCTAAGCTAAACAAGCTATATTTATGTTACAAGGTTTAAAAATATTTTTTTTTTTAATTTTTAAAAATATAAAAATAGAGTTTTTATCTTAAAAAGTAATATAATGAAATAAGCTATATAATAACATTTTTATCTAAAGCTTAAAGCAATACATTATTATTATGATGTCTTTATTTGCACATGGGATTTTCCTAAGACTTTTTAATATATATGATGTCTTCATTTAAGGATGCACTTCTGAGTTTCGAAAGACAGTTTAATACATATGAAAATAATGTTAACTTTAATTGTAAATTCTCCTAGGGTAAAAAAAAACTATGCTTACATTAAAACATCCATTGGATGTGGATATCCAAAAAGGGGCCACAATCTGCCTAATGAACTTTGTTTAGTTACTCCCTTTTGGTTTGGTAGTTTCAGCGGACAGAAAAAACCATGGATGAACATTGTTCAGCTGTCAATTGCAATTTATGCAGAGGGACTTGGGGCGTTAAGGGGTAAAGGGGTTACGGCCGGGCGTCCGGTTGCAGTGGCGAATAAAAAGGTGTTGATGGACTGCGACATGGCTGCACAAATTGCATCGACATGGGTTTGGCATATGGCCAGAATCCAGAATTCAGCATCGAATAAAACAGGACAGCCCAAAACCTCAATGGAGATGATGATGGGCGAGCGAAGGGGCTGGGGGCGTGGCCACATTGCAGTTGAAATTGCAGTCGCAGCTAATTAAACGCGAAAATTGCTGCGGGGGGCGATGTTAAATTGTTGCCAATTTTACAGCCACCGAAATTGGAGTTGGAACCTAAGTTTTACATATACTATAAAAATTATACAACATACTTATTAAGTTAAATATTTTTTAAAAATAAATAAGTTAAATAAACTAATCTGTTGGGCTTTACAACCTTTTTATGCCACTTATTTTATAAATTTGTTCATATATCTAAAAATTTAATCAAAATTTATTCACTTATCTGAAAATGAAAACTAATTAAAACTCTTTAAATTATTATGCCATACTTTTTCTAAGGTAAATGCTTTAAGGTGCTTAAATCTTAATTGAAAAATATATTATATTTTATATTATACATATTTTTTTTTTTAATACATGTTTATTTAAAATTGACTTATTTTATTGAAAAAAATTGTTTTAAATATTAATATTAAGAATTTCACTTGTTCTTGTCCATAACAAAAAGTTATAAAATATTACTAATCACTGAATGGGTACATACAGAGTAATAAAGGCGGCTATGTGAACATGGGGGCGTGGCAATAGCCGGCCATTTGGGCAAATTATCGTACTCGGAGTATCCAACGCTATCCATTCGATATCGGTTTCAATTGGAATTCAATTCGAGCCGCATCACAAAAGCAAATTAAATATGGCAGCCAGGATCTGCGGATCCTGTGCGGATCCCGAAAGTTCATTTCCATTACCAGTACCATTACCGTAACCAGTACTATTCCCCTTTCCATTCCCCGAATCCCAAATCACTCCACCCGAAACCCATGTGGTTTGCTTTGGCCGCAGAGGAACTAGAATTAGAATGGAAAATAATTGCAGCTGGTGCCGTTTCAATTAGATACGTTGCATGAATTTGCTAATGCAGCTGATTCTCTTACGCCATGCCACCCAAACCCCAATCCCAATCCCAATCCGAATCCCAACCAAAGTATAACCCAATTTAAAGTCTAGACCCAGATCCAGATGCCAAACCCCACTGCTTGCACTTTTATTCCAGTACATCCCCCTCAATTTGTTGCTAATTGCATGGCGTTATGCACTGCAATAAAAAATATGTTTGTTCTGCAGTGGTGAATTATGCTTTGGTTAATAACAACAACTTTTTTCGAAATACTACAATTTTTTAACTAAAAATTTGTAAACATAACATTTGTTGTTTTTTAGATTAAAATATATAGAAAAAATATTTAATGAAAGTTTATTTAGTTTTGTTTCGGATAATAAAGCATATTACAACATATTTATTATATACGTTAACTGAAAACACAGCCAATTATAATTTGGAAAAATCAAGTATTTTAAATTTTAAATTGATTTTTTTTTAATATTAAATTATTAAAACAGTAAAAAATAATTTTGTGTTTTGTAAAATGTTTGAAAACATGTATAATACAATTTTGCAAAATGGTTTTTTGTTTACGGTTTGGAAAGTAATTTTTGATGAACTTAAACAAACATAAACTAAGACACAAAATTTGAAAATTATAGAATTATTTTTACAGAAGAGCTTAGTGGTTTTGTTGTCATTTATTAAAACCTGTATTTTGATTGATAATTTTATTAAATGGGCTGCTAATATAACAAAAACTTTTTTGAAATTAAAAATTTATACATATTTGAGATAATTTCGTTACCGAATTTTTTTGAACAGTGCACGCCGCTGGCCAGCACCGAAATTGAGTGGCCACAGCGGAGCAGAAACCGCCTTAACCCTTGTTTGCCAGTCGCCAGTTGGCAACTCATTCCCAGCGACGTTTCCCGTGCAATTTGCCAACTGCACTCGAGGGATGCATTCTGCTGACCGAACCAACTGATGTTTCGCCCTTTTTTGGCCCAAAAGGCTGAGAATGTTGAAAATGCCGAAGCGCCAGGATGTAGATGTGGATGTGGATGTGGATGGCTAAAAATTCAACTGGATGCCGGGGTTGAAGTTGGACTCGCTTTCATCGACTTGGAAATGTGCTTGGCCATAAATCAAGCAATGTCCTTGCCATATCGCCCGATACCCCAATCCATTTCGATTTGCACTTTCATTCCCAGTTCCAGTTCCAGTTCGAGTTCATTTCGGGGCCATTAGTTCGCATTCGATCCACAAATAACTCACATGGAAACGGCTCGGAATTGATAATTGATTTGGCCATTATGATGTGGCACCGTCGTGGCAGAATGCCACATCATCAAATGTCCCTAAGTTCGCCCACTTGTCACCCACGCCCAGAGTTCATCAGTTGTCCACTCTCAGTGAATCAAAGAAAATCGCAGAAAGATGAGGCTAACACGTGGCCAAAAATGACAGAAAAATTTGGCATGCACTGAGCCGAATTGTTCTTTATGTTTTTAAGCGATTTGGTAATATTTAATTAAAAGAAGAAATTGTTGTTTGCTTGAGAATTAAATAATATTAGAACCCAAGCTCTGTCTTGATATTAGCAAACATGTTATTATCTATATGAAAACATCAAAATAACATTATGTTTACTATATTAAACTTATGATTTTATTGACTGTTAAATACATATGCTGTCATACAAATAGTATATTTTATGGAAATGATATTTTGAAATATTTTTAAAAATATTGATACATAAAATTATTTTTTTAGGAATAAAAAAGACCATTTTTATTCTAAAAATAAATGCAGATAAACAATGATATATGATTATTTTCATTAACTATTTAAATCATTTTCTTTTTTAGAAAAACAAAAAAAAATATATATATATAAAAAACACTTGAGTATTTAAACAACAAACAATATTTATTTTAACTTTTAATATAAAAAAAAAAGGTTAAGATTTTCCATATTTTGATAAACATCTTTACTTTTCGCCTTAGCAAGTCCTGCGGCGAATTCGGAAAAGCTTTGAAACGGATACGAGTTTGGAGGAGAAGGGAAGGGAAGGGAAGGGGGATTTTCGACCCCACATTTTGGATTTAAGTTAAGGGGGAGATGCCGTCTATGTCAGAAGTTGGCAGCATTTACTTCATTGTGCTTAACACTTTCCGGCTTGCCAGACGCCGCTCGACAGCTCGCCCCCTTAACCCACTGAGGCCCCACCACCAGCACCAGCACCACCAGCCCCATCCGCCCAGCTCCATCCCCTTTTAACCCCTCGAACTCGTCGAGTTTAGCACTTCCTGCGGGTGTTGCAAAGTTGTGCGGCATGGCTGATGTATGCTCATATAACTTTGCCACTAACGATGAGCTCATGAGCTGCATAATAATGAGCCCCAGCTCGGCAGGCCCCACTATTTCGGGGCTTGTAATCCTCTGGGCTGGATCTGGATGCCCCAAACTTTCAGTGCACCCTAGTGCGCAGTCGATAAGACTCAATATGCCCGGCCATCAATCGTCTGGTTATTGCCATGAATGCCGCACGATTAATCTGCCAACTGATTTCCCGTTGACGAAACAACAATACCAGCTAATGCGGGTCAATTATTCATATTTCCATTTGGCAAGCCCCAAAAACACCTGCCGGCGATGGTGGGTTAAGGGCCAGGGAGCGGGCAAACTTATGAACCTGTCCTGCAAAATAATTCGCTTTGATTAACATTTGCATACGCATGTCTGGCTGTTCCTGTTTCTGTTTTCGCCTCTGACCTGCATACAAAGTGCTATTGTGTCCTGCACTGAGGAAAAACGGGGGGCTTATTTCGTATAAAATATAAGGGGGAACAAGAAAATGTGCCTTATTAATAATCTAGTACTTTTAAAAATGTTAATAAAATATATAAAAAATTAGATTATGGATTACAAGCGAATATTTCATTTGAGATCAATTTAAATTAAATTTAATTTAAATTTATCTCTAAATCGAATGTTGAGAGTTCGGTTATGCATATAATCAAATGTTAGATTTAATAAAATCGAAAATCACTTACATATTTCATATATATTATCATCTTATTTAGAACCAATAAAAAAATTATAAAAGAAAATATCTTTTATTTATCCTACATTTTAAAATCGCTAATGCTTTAAGTGAAACTTAGAATTATACTTTGTAAGTTAATCAACAAATCTTAACAAGCAGCATTTAATATGTACATACATATTCGTAACTTGAAACTTAAGATATAACTAGACTTTTGGTTTTTAAAATTGTTATTTATTTGATTTAAATGCTAATTAGTGTTTAAATTCTTAAGAACTCTAAGTTGGCGCCTTTAATTTTGAGATAGCCATTTGCTTTGCTCCGCAACTTTCAAGTGCTTAATTGCAGTTTGTGAGTGCTAAATACTTGATTTATTTTTTCTGCGTACACATGGCCGATCTGCAGCTACTTGGGGCTATTTAGCTGCGAACTTTTAGGGGGCCAAGGGATGTGCTGCTGGGCATCGTCTTTTCAATTAGCCTGATGCAATCCACCCCCTTATCAAAACGCAAAAACCCCTTGAAAAACCGCCACCCTTGAAGGCCTCCACTAAAACTCAGACCATTGCGTTACAAGTGCAAATTAGTCGAGAGTGCCAACAAATTTAACGAGCAAATTTACACTCAGCGAGCAGCAACAGAAGGGCAGTTTCTGGACGGGGGATTTGGCCGGGGGTTTTCCAGGGGTTTTCCTGGCGTTTTCCTGGGGCCATGACCCGAGTGCATGTCCCTGGCCCGATCTCTCTCACAATTGCCACGGACTTTCCATCCAAAGGCAGTTGCAAATTTGACCCCGCTCCCCACTTCTGCCTGTGTTTTAATTTAAGCAACATAGCGCCGCAATTGCCCCAAAAAAAAAAAAAAAACGAAAAAAAAAAAAGGAAAACAGTGAAAAGCCTTGTGGCAGGACGAAACCTTTTCCCCGATTTTTGCTCCGCTTTTCCGTTTGTCTTGTTACGCCTGGGCGTTGGCCACTTTTTCTTTTGCCGCCGTAAGTATTTCCTTTGATTCGGTAGACCGTGTGTGTTTGTCGTTGGAAATTGATTCAAAAATTGGATTCTTGGCTTGGGAGTTAGGGGCGGGGGGTGGGGGGTGGAATCCAACCCAACCTGACCTGACCTGACAGAATCCGGCTCCCGAAAACCCAAATACAGCTGCAGTCCCCGGGCCAGCTGTGAACCCATGTCAAATTTAATTGAATTTGATAGAACGGATATTTAGCCAAGGCTGCGCACCATTTACACCATTAGCAGGGACCTCCTGCTGGCAAAAGGATTTCCATCACCAATCCCCATCCCCAATCCCCAATCACCAATCCCTATACCCCATCAGAATCCACCACTCATATTCGTAATTAAACTCGGAGTGGGCGTATGTTTTCTTTTCTTGCCAAGTTTGCCTGTCTGCAAATTCCAATAAATCCACAAAACTCACAGACTTGCTGCCCTAAAATTCAGTTTATTTTCTTTGAGCATAATGTAGGTCATAGGTAAAGTGTAACAGATATTAGAGCATGCAGGTATTTACTTAAGATTTAAAATGCTGCACAAATGTTCAGAAAATTCTACGTTTTATTTTATTTTTATATATGAATTAAAACGTTAAAGATTTGTGTTAAAATCTGCATTGCTGGCGTAAATTTAAAAAGTTTTGGGGCTGCAAGATAAGATATATCTTAAGAGAATTTCAAAAAGCAAACTAAATATATTTCATGAGATGTTTATATTGGCAGAATATTATTTATACTGTATTTAAAGGTTTTAGTTAAATAACTAGTTTATATTTCTATATAGAGTACATAAATCAAGTTTTAATGTCTGTAAAAATCAAAGTAATATTAGTTAAGGGAAAATTATTAATTACTACCCCTTTTAGAAATTGGCAGAATATATTTTATTTAACCGTTTAAGCTTAATATATGATATAAAGTTGTTTATACAGTACATTAAACAAGTTTTTGTGTCCATCAATACTTAATAAAAATTATATGCCTGACAATTATTGGGTATTTAAGTACTTACAACTCAAGATATATTTCAACTTGTTGGCTGCTCTTGTAAACTTAATTTGATGACTCCAGCTGCAGCAATCACTCAAATTCTCAGCCATGACTCGTCTTTTCTGGATTTCCCAGCTGAAAATGACAGGCCAAGACAAGTGGGATGCCCGAAGTCGCAGGGTAATGATTAAAATATTACATTGGCTATTTGGTTGCACGGAGCTGGCTACTTTGTCAAATCTGTTTCGATTTATGTCATTGCTAAATGCGAAATGAGAGAATAGTTGTCATTAACTTGGACAGTGGTTGGCCAGACCGGTTTGCCAAAATATCCACACTGGTAATGTACCAGCGATAGCTCATATTTTTCTGAATGAATGTCATTTTAACTGGCACATACTATACATGTGGTATTATTATTATGTTATTATTATTTTTTGGTTGCCAAGTGTGGCCGATTGCTTGATTTGCCCCACAAAAGGTACAATTCGGCCTTGGGCGCTACTTTGTTTGGGTTGGGTTTTTGGTTTTTGGTTTTCGGTTTTCGGGTTTTGGTTTTCGGGCTTTGTGGGGATTTGAGTAATGAGAGGTAAGTACGGTGAACCATTTTAGGTATAAAGGCGAATCGTCGGCTGTGTTTCGTATCAAACAGCATCTTGCGTTCGACTCTTCAGCAACTCCACTTCCAGTCTTCAAAACAAGCTCCTAAAATGGCATTCAAGGTGGGTTTACTAGGATCATAAGGAATATTTTTGAAGGATTAATTAATTAATAAGAACTTCAGTATACAAATAAATTTAATTCAAGGTGGGCTTTCTAGGGAGTATATCTAAAAGAAATTATAAATAAATTAGAACTTTAATATGTAGTAAAATTAAATAAATAAAAGGGGTAAATAAAATTTAAATATTAAAAAATATTACAATATAACAGTTATAGAAATCAAACTTAAAAGCATAAATGTCATATTATTTAGTATTATATTTATACCTATATTATCGACTCCTTATACACAATCCCACAAGTCAATGAACAGCTAGTAAATATTATTTTTTCGTGAACCCTTTCAGTTTGTGGCCCTTCTCGCCCTGATCGCCGCCGCCAGTGCCGGAGTCGTCCTGCCCGCCGCCCAGGTGTACCATGCTGCTCCCGCCCAGGTGGCCACCTATGCGGCCCCTGCTCCCGCCGTCCTGAAGACCGTGGCCCATCCGGTGCTGGCCAGGAGCGACGAGGAGTACGATCCGCATCCGCAGTACAAGTACGCCTACGATGTGCAGGACTCGCTGTCCGGTGACTCCAAGAGCCAGGTGGAGGAGCGGGATGGGGATGTGGTCCGCGGGGAGTACTCGCTGATCGACTCCGATGGATTCAAGCGCACGGTCCAGTACACCGCCGATCCCATCAACGGATTCAATGCCGTGGTCAACCGGGAACCGCTGGTCAAGACCGTGGTGAAGACCGTGGCGCCAGTGGCTACCTATGCCGTTCCCGCCTACCACCACTAAACGTGGCCTGATTTCACCCCCTTTTGTTGACCTAGTTGTATGTTTAGTTTGGTGTTGAATCACAAATATATGTTTTTTTGTTTAAATTGAAAAAAAAGTTCCCCTCTATGTGGTGTCTTAAATGGCAGGAAGTTTTGGGCAGTAATAAATAAAAAGTGATTCCTTTTTATCCTATAACCAACTACGCGCTACAAAATACGTTTCCCTTTCTCAAAATTATGACCTTAGATATTTATTGCCACTTTTAAGAGTTAACATTATTAGCAAAGCTTTTTATTAACTTGGTAAATATTTCAGCAAGACAGGTTTTTAATTTTCAATTTTATAAAGATAATATGTGTTTAGATTTGTTTGCAAATCGTAAGGTCCTAGTCCCTCACTATCTTTGAACTTTGAGATTATGCGTATTTGAGTTTTTCCGGTTTAAATTTATTAATAATAATTCGTTCAGACGTTCAACGCTTATCACTCATACGTACTGTTGCCCTTCATCAAATTACCTATTTGAACTGGCACACATGTCGGTTTAATAATTTATTTCGATGCTTAAAGACCACTGCGCAATGCCTTAATCAATATTTATTAATTTTCTAATTGCACTACCAAATGAAGCGGTGAGAATTAAAATTCTCTCATTTTTTGTTCACCCTGAAGTTATTTAAAAAACAAATACATGTTAAGCTAGTATATGTTGTATAATATATACAGTCTTCAAGTGTTCTATAACTGTTGGTATGTAAATTGAAAGTTACAAAAGAGTGATTGTAACAATTATATTCAAGTTAATATGCGCTCATTAGGGTGGTAAAAAAAAAATTGTACTCTCACTGTTTAATGTGGTCGATTTTTGTGGGCAATAAATGTATTTGAGTTTAAGGTAATCGTCCCATAGTTTTTGTGAAAATGGCTCATATATATTAGTTTGAATACATTTTTTGATCTTAAGTGATTGATCATTGAACGTATTTTTTCCAAGAAAAGTGCTTCTAATGCAGCCAAACTCATACCTTAGGCGACCGAGAGTAGGATCTTAAAATTTGCATACAAACTTGGTCCACTCTAATGTACATACAAACATTTGTTATATATTATAAACATTTCTTTCCTTGCATTCAGTTTAATTTTGTTCAGATTAGTTTGGAATTGATTCTGCTAACGTTCGCAATGAACTCGCGGTGCTTACTGGTTTTTTAAATGTTTTTCCTTCTGGAAGAACATATTTTCGCTGGTGCCAACTTAATTAAGGACTTGTCGCAGGATCCATCTGATCATAATAATAAAACCGAACACAATGACAATTTATTGAACTGAAAAGCCAACTAAATACTATGAGAGAGACTATTGGAGACTTGCAAAGTCGGTTGGAAACGAACGAAGAGCTTCTGAAAGTGAAAAATGAACAAATCTCGGATCTAAGCAGTCAGATAAAGTCGATTGAAAGATCTAATCAGCTTTCGGAATGCCGCAAAACTGATGACAATTTACCCGACTCATGTCCCAGGGGCAGTCCCGATGGCATTTACCTAATAAAGATTCGAGATTTCGAGCCATTCAAAGTGCCTTGTGTGTATTTTCCACATGGTTGGACAGTAATTAAAAACGCCTCGACGGATCCGAGGACTTCGATCGAACCTGGGATGATTACAAAAATGGATTCGGAAATCTCAATGGAGAATTTTCATCGGGCTGGACAATTTGCATCGCATGACAGAGGCACGACCCCACGAACTCTACATTACGCTAAAGAAGGTTGATGGATCCATCAGCCATGCTCACTATGACGATTTTAAAATTGGCAGTGAGGACGAATTGTATGAGCTGAAGAGTATTGGGAATTATTCCGGTGACGCCGGAGACTCCCTTAATACCACTAAGAACAAAAAGTTCTCTACATTTGATCGGGATAATGACGAATGGGATGGAGCAAATTGCGCTCATCTGGAATACGGTGGTTGGTGGTATGGCAATTGTGGTTCTAGGTATAAACGTTCAATTAAAATCGAATTCATTGTTATTAAATTAACCTCTTAACATTACAGTCAGCTCAATGCAAAATACTATAAAGATGGCCAAATAACCAATGAAGACATAGGGAATAAACTAGGGGTCAGGGGATGACTACGACAGGAAAATATCACTCACCTACGTTGAAATGATGATAAGACCTAAGTCCTTATGAAGCGCAGTTGTAAATGATCAACAATCATTGCTTCAATCCAAAGGAAGTGAATTTGAAAATCTATGATATTGCTATTTTGCTATTACTATTTTATTTTTGCTTTTACTATTTTATTATACCCGTACCCCACTAATAAATAAATTGGAGCTGTTAAGCCTACTGGAATTGGTTTCTTATTTCGATTCCATAGATTTTTGTTTATTTTGCTAGACTAGCCCTTATGGGGTTACACAGATGTGCATAATCGGAAAATTCACTTTCTTTTTTAAACCCGAGAAATAAAAGCTATATACATTGATCAACAAATAAACGATAAGAATGCTAGCTAATTTGCATATATAGAGCGGTCTATATACATGTAACGTGATTGGGTTTCTCCAACTTATAACTTTTATAGCAGCTTGTCAGCAATATTTGGGGCTTCGTTGGTTCTCCAAGAAATATCTCAGTTTCAGTACAGTTTTAAAACTGCGGTCGGGTAATAAAGCAAAATGCAAATGCATGCATCGCTTTTTTCTATTTGCAGCAAATATTTTGCGCTCAAACAAAAAAAAAGATATCGATAAGAACATTTGCTTATTTCTGTGCATATTATACTCTATACATATATGTATATATTACGTGATCTGGTTTTTCCGATCTTTGGGCGACCTATACATATATATATAAGCAGTATTTTAAACTTCGTTGTTTCTTCAGCGAATAGCTAAACGACAGTAGATTTATAAAATTGCAATGGAGTGATTAGAAGAACTGGTTCGGTTTGCAGGAATAATTTGTCGACTCTCAGGTTTGTGCTTCTACTAATCACTTTAAAGATACTCTCAAGATTCCCAAATGTATAAATGTTTTCAGATGACAGCCCTTTATTATTATTTAACCAAACTAAATAGCAAATGTCGTAAACAAAAGCATGGCTTACCCACGAATAACCATTGCGTTTTAAGGTGCACTTCCGGATGACCCCAATGCGCTGGAAACCGTAATGGAATCCTGGCAACATTTGGTGCACTCGTGGAGTAAATCAAAGGCACTCCCTTTGCAAACGGAGTGAACATTGTACCCTCTGGATTTCGCTTTACTTTTTATTCGGATGCCGTTTGCCTTTGTTATTAAATTGCCAGCCACATTGCGCACACTGGGGAGTATTTATTAAGTCATAAGCTCCCATGTGAGAAATATGGGCGGGGACGTTGGAGAGTGGGTGTAATTGTGCCAACAACACACGCGCACAGATGCAAAAGACGTGCAGTTTGCACCTACATTTTACCCACAGCCACAGCCACAGCTCAAGGATAGGTAAACTTTCGCTGGCAGAAAGAAAGTGCAGAGAAAGTAGCATCGAGAAAAGAACAGGAGAAGAGCTTGCCAGAAAAGTAACTATTAAAAGTCCTTTGAATTTTATTGCTCAATCGAATTAAATGTTAATACCATATTCATTGTACGGGCAAATAAATTAATATCCTTCAAAACTTGACTATTGACTTGACTTGAGTATTTAAAATGGTCTACGACATATAATGAAATAAAACACTCAATAGCAGAATAAATATATGTCATAACTTATAGTTCACAAACATTTCGGCTTAAAAAAAAACTGATTTGACATATTAGTAGGTTGTAGTAATTACCATGTTTATGATTGCATCCAGTGAACCGAATTGAAGTGTATTTTTTTCCGGCTTCTTGTTTGTGAGTGTTTCGGTGGCCAACTGCCTGCAATTGTACGGTGAAAAGTTTGCGAATCTCAACGATTTGCTTATTGTTCTTCCCCGTTATGCATTTACCGAGTACATATTTGAGTTCCACTCTCGAAGACTGCCTGCTGGGAAAACAAGTTGCTAAGTTGCTTGGGCAAGGACACAAAATACAAGCCCAATGGGGCACGGTGGGCATTAATGGGTTAACTAGATTTCGATTGTGCCTCAACAGCTGGCAATTTGAATCGAAAATAGGGAAAAGTATTGCATATGTTGAGATGGGGAAATGTATTCAATCGATCTCTTAAGAAGTCTTTAATGTAATAGTGCAAATTGAAGTCAAATTATAAAATGTCATAAATACTAGTATTGTAAAACCCTTTTAATAAACACAGAATTAGTTTAATTCAAATGAAATTTAGTTTTATATATAAAACTTATTTTATAATATTTAATTTTAAAAGGAAAAACTTCCTCTAATTTTGCTTAGAACACTTATAATAAATTTGTTTATTTTTATTTCGAACCAAATATACAGACTTTAAACTATATAGGTACATTTCTTTAAATGGTGGGTAAATTCCAGTCGACTGATGTGCAAATCCAGGGCAATTTCCATTTTCTTTTCGACTTTCATGTTGCACATGGCCTCGGCAGCTGATGTTGCTGCTGTTGCTGCTGTTGCTGTTGTTGGTGTTGCTGCTGTTGCTGCTGCTGCTGCTGTGGGTGTTGCTCCTATTGGTGTTGCTGCGGCAACTTGCCGTCGCCGAAATGAAATTCCCGTTTAATTGCTGCAACAGACTGCTGCTGCCACACATGTTGCACATTCCACGGGCTTTGGGGCAAAGGACAACGGGGCACGGGCGCAGTCAGCACGACTATAACTAATTGAATTATGCGGTTGCAGCTCCAGCCCTCATCTCGCTTCATTTTCAGCTCCCGTTCCTGGTTTCACTCCTTCGCCAGTGGTTCCTGGCTTTAATCGCGCTTCCAGACCATTGACTCCCCAGGAGTTTTTCGCCCAACTTTACTGCAATCCATCGACCAGTGTTAAACTCAACACAGCACAACACGGAAACTTATTTTTTAAGCAATTGTTCTCACACTTAACGCATCCAACCAGATGGTAATATAATTTAGTGTTTTGTGCACTCTGAAAAAAAGGAATTCTTTCAAAAAAGTAAAAATATATATTATTTTTAACTTAAATAAATAATAATTTAAATAATAAAGTTTAAATAATATTTACACTTTAATATGAGGAGTTGGCAGGATGTTAAATTAATAATATTTCTGGTTAAGTCAAAAAGAAGAATTTTTTTATTAGTATATTAAATACTTGTATGTTTTTGTATATCTTTTTTATTTACCAAACTGATCAATTAAATATATTTTTAAGTGTTTAAATTTTAAATCATATAAACAAAAATTTGCGTTTTGAACTAGATATTTTATTTAACCTACTGTCTTGTACAATTTAAAGTAATTTGTTTCTTAAATAACCAGTTTTGAAAATAGCAATATTATTTCTTCTAACTTTAAAAGGGTCTTGTAAATACTATAAGATAATTGGCAGAATAATAAATAAATAATATTTTTCTTTAAATCAGAAGGCAAATTACTTTGCATTACTTTTATATTTATATATATAGTTTATGTATAATTATTACTTACCAAAACTGAATAACTGGTTATTCAAATCAATAATAAGGAATACAATTTTATTGTTTAAACTAAACTATGATAATAAACTATGATATTCGGTTGGAAAATAAATACAGGGACAGCTCCGAATAAATTTTGTGTGAATGTACAAAGAAGAACATATTTATTAAAAGCTTTCAGCAAGCTATTCAGTGTTTTATCGTAAATTTTAGTTTTTTCGGTTCATGGAAACTTCACCTCCGGCTTGATGTGTCCATTATCCTGGCCGCGCTTTGACGCTCAACTGCATCATAAAAGTGCCAACTGGATTCCGCACAATGGCTCAAAGGCCGTTTGTCCTTTGGCAGTGAATGGATGAGGATGTGGATGTGGATGTGGATGCGGATGGATGTGTGCTAATAGCGAGTGCAGCGGTCCACGAGGTTGCAGTGGTCACCCGACTGGGAATAGCTTTTCCTCGACGGCCGGGAATTGGAAAATGGACGGCAACATCAAAGGACTCGTCATGGCGGCATTTTGCGGAAAAGGGGGGCCAATCCAAAGTCATCAGCAAATGCGAAATATGAGAGCGGGTAAGGCAAAAATTTTCTAAAATAAAACGCTTTCTGATTTCGAAACGCAAAATTGAAACTGATTTCATCTAACGCAAAGACATTTTAGTTAATTATATCAATCGATTGCAGAGCAAAAGACAAGTTAAAAAAAAAAAACAAGAATGGAAGAATGGCACTTTAAATATTTAACTTCTGCTAATGGGAAAAAATCATTGTTAAAAAAAATGTTTGTTAATATACTGGTGGTATATACTTTATAGAGTCGGAAATGTCTCCCTTTCTGCATTGCTAACTTCTTACTGAATTTATAAAACCCTTTGCAAGGGTATACAAAAGTAAAATATAAATTCAACTTTTAATTTGCTCGTTATTATGTATTTCACTCAGAAATTAAATCGGACTACCAAGCAATTGAGCTGTTTTATAGACATTTGAGCTAAATCAGATGCCCATTGGAGAATCAATCAATAGCCAGCCATAATCTTAATTATTTATGTCCTTATTTACGACGAACACCATGCACACCCATGCACACCCAAAGTGCCAGATACAAACCCCAATAAACATCCAAGCGACAAGCCCGAAATGACTTTATAATCTTATTAAATTTTAATCTCCCAATCAGCTAAGGACGCACCCTTTGTCAGAAGCTGGAGTCAAGCCCCCATAATTATTCTGGGAAAAGTTACAACCGCAAAAAAAGGGAACCCAATAAAAAAAATTAAAATAAAAGGGATTCAGATGGCGGGTAAAACAACCTGTTCGTTTTTGTGTTGCTTGTTTTTTGATCGTTTTTTTTATTTTTGGGTATAAGGGGTCGTCAAACTTTTCCAATTGCTGTTAACAAAACAGAAATCAAAATTGATTGCCAACTTTTTGATTAGTTTCCCATTTTTAGGCCTCCAATCGGATGTCGATTGTCGCTGAATTTTCCTGGCCAGGTGGAGCAGTCTAATTGAAAAGCCAACTGCTGTCCGAATGCAAAAACTCAAAAAGCTAAAAAAAACTACAAATCCCAACCCAAAATATTCCGAAAAGCAACGTTAAGCGCCAAAAAAGAAAATTGTTCCAGCTGCATTTGCATTTGTTGCAAAAGTTTTCTGGCCCCAAATTGCTGAGGAAAAGTTTTTCGAGGCTGGGAAATGCAGCGAGAGAAACCCCGACTTGTTTTGTGCACACTTAAAAAAAAGTTTACTTTCTTACTGGCTGAGTTAGTAAGTGAAGGGTTTTTTGATTATGAAGCTAAAAATGTTAATATTGTTAATTATACACATTCAGAATATTTAAGGTATTATTTTGGGAATAAACGATAAATTATTATTTCATTCTTTGCTTGCGTATTGAGTAAACCAAAAGCATAAATGTGAAATTTGGCTGTTCACATTTTTAAATAAAACTTTGGTGAACACATTATTTGCGTTTTCTTTTTAGTTGCCCAGAATATTTCTTCTTTGAGAGAGAATTTTTTTATTTACATTAAAAATGTATTTTTTTAAATCAGACAATTGTGTTATTATTTAGTCGGCACTTTAAAATTCGTTCAAGTGGCAAACTAATTCACTGAATCTTGATGCTAATTATTATTATTTATTTATATTTTTCCGTGTGACAAGCGGTCTGTGAAAGTTCTCTTGGTCCGCCCACGGAATTGAGTTGCCAAAGTTGGTTGCATGATTCGCATGATTCGCATGATTCGCATGATTCGTTGCAAGTGAAATCACAGCTTGAAGTGAACAGCGCACACAGTGAAACACTCGGTGCAGTTTCAGTTTGCTGGCCAAATGTTGATTAAAATATAATTGGATTCTAATTAATGCTAATTGATTTGTGCGACATGTGCCGGTGTCAGGATATCTGACCAAGTTACAAGGACCCCTTCCCGGTGCTTAAATGTTCATGTCCTTGGATTATACTGTAGAGCGCCCACACAAATACAAAGCCACACACACACACACACACACACACACACACACACACACACCGCACCACTGGGCCAAAGGACAAACACATGCATGTATATGTTCATCCTGTCAGATGGACAAACTTTCGACCACACACACGCATGCAAATTCGTGGGCTGGGCAACCAATTAAGCTCTGTCAAATTGGTTGGCATTTGAAATGCAGTCGGAAAACTGCACATTTTCGATTTCTTTTCGTTAAGGCCCATGCTCAATTGGTCCTAAGAATACTGTTTAAAATTATTTTTTCTTTTTTAAGTACCACATTTTTATCTACCAAGAGAAACAATTAAAATCATTTTCATAAATAAAAAACTGATTCTCTTCATTTAAAAAGGCAAACAATTGTTGTTCTTTTAAACACTTTTTAAAAAGTTAGCTTAAACTTAAATTATCAGAGAAAAACGATTTGAAAGTACATAATAGCATCAATATGTCATATTTGCATTAAATAATTTTGAGAGTAAATTGAAATAACTTTTTAAATATTGTTGATAAAAATAAGAGGTTTTATAACATAAATTAACAGAGAAAAGAAATTTGAAAACACGTAAGAGATAAATATGTTGTGTTTGTAATTAAATAATTTTGAATCTAAAATGATTTATATAACTTTTCAAAAATCTTTGACTAAAATAAGAATTTGTAAAATATAAGTTAAGTTAAGTTTTCGTAGATTTTCTTGTCTAGTTAATCGCAATTTTCCTTTCATTTTATTCAGTGCTACACTAAGTCAGCGATAAAACTAAGGCATTTTCAGTAATACTTCAAAAATACATTGCCCACGCCATGATTTTCCCATTCTCAGCTCCAAAAGCGCCTCCAAGCCAGTTGCCGGATGTTCATGGAACACGCTGCGGATTTAGTTTCGTCAATTGCAGGCGGTAAACTATTGTTATCTATACTGTCCATAGTTGCGAGCTAAGTTCTTAAATTTCAGAAACGCTGAACTTATGGCCCGGGGATTTGAGCCCCCGAAAGCGGTGCGCACGGGCACCTCCATCGTGGGCATTATCTGTCAGGATGGCGTTATCCTGGGCGCCGACACACGCGCCACTGAAGGACCCATTGTCTCCGATAAGAACTGCTCCAAAATTCACCACCTGCAGGATCACATATAGTGAGTGATTTTTTTTTTTCATCTAGTCCTCTCTTTTTCTCTTTTTTTAAGTTTAGATTTTGCTGTTTATTTTATGTAAGACATTTTCGTTTTACAGGTATATGAAAACATATTGTCAATAATGTGCACACAAAACCGCATTTAAAAAATAAGTCTTATTATCATCAAAGAAAATAAAAATAATCAATAATCATTATCTTTAAGTTTTATTTTTTTTAATCAAATATAATGATTATTGATTTTTATACTTGTTACTCAAAAATAATTATTATTTTGAAGAGTATAATAAAAATAAAATAAAAATTATTCTTTGTTACTTTTAAAATAAATATTTTTTATTTTCAAAAAACAAATGATTAAAAGTTTAAAATTTAGGTTTTGCAATTTAAATAAATACGTTCATTGTGCTCATCTGTGTAATATATGGATTTTGCTGTATTTTTTTTTTTGAAATGTTAAAACTTAGGCGAACAAATTGGGAAACCTTGGGAATTGCCAGCTACAGATTTCAATGTATCTCCTCCCGTTGCAGTTGCTGTGGAGCTGGCACCGCCGCCGACACGGAGATGATGACCCTGATGACCTCCTCGGAGCTGGACCTGCATCAGTTGAACACGGGGCGGCAGGTGCCGGTGGTGTGCGCCAGCATGCTGCTGCGCAGGACCCTGTTCCGCTACCAGGGGCACATTGGAGCCGCCCTGGTGATGGGCGGCGTGGACAGGACGGGTCCGCAGATCTACTGCATCTATCCGTGCGGGTCCAACGACAAGATTCCGTACGCGGCCATGGGATCGGGCACCCTGGCCGCGATGTCCGTGCTGGAGCATAGCTGGCGGCCCGATTTGAATCGGGAACAGGGCAAGCAGCTGGTGCGGGAGGCCATCTCGGCGGGGGTGTTCAACGATTTGGGCTCCGGATCGAACATCGATCTGTGTGTGATCACCAGGAGGGGGGCGGAGTACCTGCGGACGGACACGATTGCCAGCGAGAAGGGCGAGAGGCTGGGAAAATATGGCATCAAGCCGAACACCACACTGGTGACCTCCATGTCTGTGCTGAGTCTCGAGGTCACCGACGAGCGCACCTACGGAGTGGGTCTCTTTCCCTCGCAGTCCACGGTGGAGGTGGATCAACAGAGGGAACCTCAGCAAACGGAGGAGGCGGACAACCTGTCCGCCGGATCGCAGAACAAAGCTCCCTAGAGTGTAAACCTTTCACATTCATTTCAGTTGCAGCAAATTAACCGTTAACAAGCCACTTGACTCCACATAAATGTAAATGCATTTTCGAAACGCAGGGATTCCTCTTGAATTCTTTAATCCTGTTGTTGGACCTGCGGGAATGATGCCAGGAATATCAAGCATTTTTCCAAAGGGGATTAGAATGTGCACTGGGAATGCCTACTAGTACACTCGAAGAAATATTATTGTTTACGCATAGATATTATGTGGAAATAATCCACATTATTAAATTATTTTATAACGTATTAGCACACTGAAAAAAATAGTACAATTGACGAATATAAACTGCTTAAAAACAGGAGCATATATTCCACATTAGTAAATCATGGCAAATATTAATAAATGGTCTTTTTAATATAAAATCATATTAATAATTTTATAAAAAATTTTAGCACACTGGAAAAAATATTAGCATCAACTATGCTTAAAAATCTTTCCCATTTCTTATTTCTTATTTTATGAAGTAAATTATTAAATTAAATAATAGTTTCAGGCTTTCAAATGAAAAAGAATATGTGTTTTATGTATATAAAAAATAATTCGAACAACGCTTTTTCAAAGTGTACCTAGACTGGAAATCCTTGGCAATTTCTAATAGTTAAGTTCTACCTCAATAGATCGTGGCAAACATTCAAATATTATAATTAAATAATTTAAATAGTAGTCGAAAATTCTTGGTAGTGCACTAAAAATCGCATATTTTTTGTTGCAAAATAGGGCAAAATTGAAGAGCTGCAACAGCGTTTTTTCCAGTGTACCTGGACTCGAAATGGAGTTGGTTCTGCCGCAAAGACCAGCATTCTGCTCGAAAATTGTTTGAAACCCTGGCAGCTCCTAATAGTTGAACGGGGAGTGAGAGTCCTGCTGGCGGAGAAGAATGCAGCGAAAGGATGCTGGAGGGCAGGTGTTTGCCTGCCTGTAATCGGGATCCAACTTCACCGGCCTCTGGCATCTGCCATCTGGCATCCCATCAAGCGATGAACTGCGAGGATGTGTAAATAAGGCACCGGAATTCGAGGTGGAGATACAGAGATACTGAAACTGGGACTTGGGAACTCGGGACTTGGAACTGGAACTCGGTCGTCGGCGACCAGCATCATTATAAGATTAAATCGCAAGTCCACTCCACTCCGCACATGAGTATCCTTCGAAAGCGCAAAGGTTGACTTTGATTTTGTTTTGTTGTCTGTTTGCCACGGCTACCTTTGGCTCTTGCCAAGCGTGCACAGGTGCTCCAGAACGCCCATCTGTTGTCTGTCGCTGAACCTTTGACCCCCTTCCAAAATCCACCCACCACCGCCCAGGTCCACATGTGTGCAGATTTTAAATTAGATTTCTGTGTACACTGCCAGCTTCCTTTCCCTTACTTGCCTTTACTTTCGCCACGCCCCCTTTCTTTTGGTTTCTTTTGCTGGAAAGCCCGGTTATTGCGGATTCCATGTGGTTCTGATTCTGCCGGAGAATCCTGCTTACAGAGTGTTCGAGGATAATCTCGTTTAGTTGATGGAACTATTTTATCATGGAATTGGCTGAACACAAATTGAGTTAGACGATGACCAAGGATACTTAACAGAATTATTTTCCAAGGGCTTATTTATTTTTCCGCAAACGTATTTTTCCGAAATATATTTTCTACAAATTTATACAAGGATACACAATTTAAGTATTTGATAAAATAAGTGCTCTCTAAATAAACAATAATTTGAAGCTTAAATCCACTTTGTTTGAGACTTTTTTTAAAAATATAATTCCATTTGAGTTTGACAAAATGTGTTTTAAATTATTTTTAACGGAAGCTTCTTTTATTATTATAGGATACACAATTGAACTATTTTATCATAAGATATTCTCTTAAAAAAAAAAAACTCAATTATTTATAACCAAAAATCAAGGTTATTTAATTATTAGTAAATTTGCGCTCAGACATTTTTTTAAGGTCTTTATTTATATATCATTTACAATAGCTAACTATATATTATTGCTACTTTAACGCTTTTCTTATGATTTCCTTCTATTGATTTGCCCATTTACCAGTTTAACCTTCCATTCTCCCCATTAATTTTCTCAGCCATAGGTTTTTCCACCGAATGCGCCATCCATCAATCCGCCCATTGATCCATTTATCCATCCATCCATCCATCCATCCTGACCTGTGATCTCTGCTGGTTCAATGACCCCGACCGACGCAATCCTTTCCTGCTCCACCCATCGTTCATGGTCCTGCACCTGCGATGGGTGTGGGATTACATTTATTATTTATTTACGGCCACTTGGCCTCCAGATGGCCAGGAAGCAGTGCCACGGAGGACCAACAGGAGCATCTGGCCCCGACCTAGGCGCACTAATTGAATCACATAGGGAGGTGTGGTGCATGGGAGTCCCATGTCAGAGGGTCGTGTCTCTGTGGCTCCGTCAGCTCTTCTTCCTGCCGGAAAATGCGTCAAGTGCAATTTAATTTAAATCGTGCGTAGCCAAGGGCATCAGAAGCGGGAGCAGCATGGACATCGGTGTTGAGGGTCAGGAGTGGCTGCACTCAAAAAAAATTGTCAAAGAAACGAAACTATGGCTACATCAATTTTAAACTAATTAGTAATTAATGAATACCACGAAATTATCAAAATTAAACTTATGTGGTTAAAAAATAAGTATTATTTCAAAACTAAATAATATAAGCCCTATACTTTTTAGTTAAATTTCTATACCGAAAAGTCTGAAACTGTAATTAGAGTCGTAAACTGTAATTAGACTACATTTCCATATCGAAGAGTCTAAAACTTTAGTCCAATTACAGTTTTAGACTCTTCGGTATAGAATTGTAGTCTAAACTAAAAATTATAGTTATGTTACTTAGTATTGAATTAATACTTATACTTTAATACTGCCTGTGGTTTATTTTTTTTTTTGGGTGTACGGGTGTGGCGCACAGATCCCTGTGCTCGGGGCCACTCGAGGCAGTCATTTCATATCCTGTTGTTTATGGCCTCACACACACATCCTTAAGGTCGGATCATGCAACACAGGAGCAGCAGGAGCAGAAGGAGCGACAGGACCTGGCTGATGGGCCACGTGGGAGTCAAAGGTCAGTGTGCAAAGTGCCTGCGAATCGGAGGCCCAAACGCAGACGAATATGCCAACGGATGCGGACACGGATATTGACAGCCGGGCAATAAAAGCGACAACGACAACGACAACGACAGCGACGGTGACAACAGCAACACAAGTACACCGGCAACATCAACAGCAGCAGCAGCAACAGCAGCAGCAGCAACAGCAGCAGCAGCAACAGCAGCAGCAACAATATAAACAGGAGCAACAATCAACGCAAAGGGATGCGGGAACATTTCTTATTTATACAACACCCATGCAGATTGCTCATCTGCCATATGCACGGGTATATATGGTAAAAATATTGAATATAAAAAGCTCTTTGTGAGTTCACAATCCGGTGACAAACGCAACTTGAACATGCTACATAAAAAACTCTTAAATACATTGTTGAACTAATGATAAAATGTATTACATTTTTCGTTTAAAAATTATATACTTTTAAGTTTTCCTACTAAGAAACTACTTTTTATTTCTCGATTTTGGAGTGACTATTTAGCTAAGATCTTTAATTTCGTATAGTTTTAAATATAATTCCTTTTGGATTTGATAAACATGTTTTGCTTCTGCCCACATCTTTATTTTTTCTAAACATTTTTTGTTGTTTCTTTGCTCAAGTGGTACTGCATGGTCCCAAAAAGTTTTCAAACTCGATGACGACTTTAAACTATTAACAAATAAGAACAAAGAAAATAAATTATATTAAATTGTTGTTTAAAAATATAAACTTTTAAGTTTTCCTTCTAAGAAAATACCTTTTACTTATCGTTCATCGTATAAATAAACTCCAATGAAATTGAATTTTATAAACGTTTGCAAACGTCTTTATTTTTCCTGAACAATTTTGGATTTTTCTTTCCTCAAGTGTTACTGCTTGAGCCCAAAAAGTTGTTGAATTCGATGGCGAGCCGCCAGTGTGCTCCAGTTTTAGCTGATTTCATCCAGAATGCCATTACAGACCCCGTGCCTTTGATCTGGTGCCGCAATCAGGCTGCTGATTCTTTGCCAGAGAAACTTCTTCGTGTCCTTTAGCTCGCCTCTTCTTTTTTCTTTTCTAATGATTTTTTTTGTTTTTTTTTTTTGCTTTTTGGCCAGAAAGGAGAAACTTGTGCTGCCGCACTTTTGTTACTTGTTACTGGGTTCTTGGCCGGTTTGCTTTTGGCCGGCAGCAAAGTTTGCACGCGGCCATTTAGCATCGCAGTTGGGGGAGTGTGGAATGCATGCCACGTCAGATGGCCACGGCTCAGAGAAGACGTGCTTCACAGCTTAAGCAGGCTGCCCCTTTCCCCTTTGGGTGGGCGTCCATCGTGCCCAGGACGGACGGGTGGGCGTGGCAGCCAAAGCGCCAGCATAATCATATAGCTTACAACTGCAAAAGCTGCAAGCAGAAGCGGCTTCATTATCGACAGCTGCAGCAGCTGCAGTGTCTAATTAGCGCGTCCAACGCGTCGTATGCGCAATGAATAATTGTCGGTTACCTAGACGCTGGGCCACCCATTACCACCCATTACCACCCACCCACATCACTGCGGTTGCAACTGGTCGGCGTTCGGCAAAATAAGCCCAGGGGTGTGGAGTTCAAAGGGCGTACACACATACAGATACAGATACAGAAACAGAAACAGAAACAGAAACAGATACAGTTACGGATACAGTTACAGATACAGATAGAGATTTTGGCCATGCACGTGCCCCATTCGGATTCGACATGGATCGAAATCGAACGATTCCAAATTCCAACTGACCAGTCAGTCACGCGCCAAGGACCGACACTTATTACATAATATCCAAGAGCATCGCACCAGCAAATTGTCCAAAGCCGGAGTTGAACCCGAAACCGAAACTCTTTTTAGTCGCGCTCCCAAAACATTTGTCCTTTTCTGGATTATTTTCGTTGGTCGATAAAAAAGATAAAACCGGTGTCTGGTTAATAAAAAGTGTACATGTTTTTAAAATTTAATCACTGTTTAGAGTAAACGCATTTTTTTTAAATAAAGACAACGATTTTAAAATTTTTTACTTAAACTAAAAATGAATGGTTTTTATGTCTAGAAACACCTCTAAATAATTGGTTTTCATCTCAAAACTATGAGAAGTAATTGTCATAAGTTGGAATGTCATTCATTGTTGAATTCAGATTTTCAAATTTCTGCAAAAAATGATGATTTACCCCACTTTGGGTCTTATTTTGGCAAAGTTACAACAAAAAGACTCTTCAGAAATAATTTTGTTTGAAAAATCTGAAAAAATCCCAAATAACACATTAAAAACTTGGTTTTTGTGTCAAAACCATGGGAAATAATGGTCAAATGTTGGAATGTCATACACCGTTGAATTCGTTATAAAATTTCCAATCGAATGGCATTCACAGTTAATAATTTTTCAGATTGTCAAATTTCTGCAAAAAATGATGATGTACCCCCTTACAAAAAAGTCAGAAATTTGGACATAAATAAATTTTTCAAAAAACGTTTTTCAAAATTCGGTTTTTTTGTTAAATCTAAATTAATTGTTTTCAGTCAATCAGGGATGGATGGCATAGGTTGCCAGCTGTTCAAAATAGCAACTCTTTTGACTTTGGGTCTTATTTTGGCAAAGTTACAACAAAAAGACTCCTCAGAAATAATTTTGTTTGAAAAATCTAAAAAAAAAACAAATCACACATTAAAAACTTGGTTTTTGTGTCAAAACCATCGGAAATAATGGTCAAATGTTGGAATGTCATACACCGTTGAATTCGTAATAAAATTTCCAATCGAATGGCATTCACAGTTAATAATTTTTCAGATTGTCAAATTTCTGCAAAAAATGATGATGTACCCCCTTACAAAAAAGTCAGAAATTTGGACATAAATAAATTTTTCAAAAAACGTTTTTCAAAATTCGGTTTTTTTGTTAAATCTAAATTAATTATTTTCAGTCAATCAGGGATGGATGGCATAGGTTGCCAGCTGTTCAAAATAGCAACTCTTTTGACTTTGGGTCTTATTTTGGCAAAGTTACAATAAAAAGACTCCTCAGAAATAATTTTGTTTGAAAAATCTAAAAAAAAAACAAATCACACATTAAAAACTTGGTTTTTGTGTCAAAACCATGGGAAATAATGGTCAAATGTTGGAATGTCATACACCGTTGAATTCGTTATAAAATTTCCAATCGAATGGCATTCACAGTTAAAAATTTTTCAGATTGTCAAATTTCTGCAAAAAATGATGATGTACCCCCTTACAAAAAAGTCAGAAATTTGGACATAAATAAATTTTTCAAAAAACGTTTTTCAAAATTCGGTTTTTTTGTTAAATCTAAATTAATTGTTTTCAGTCAATCAGGGATGGATGGCATAGGTTGCCAGCTGTTCAAAATAGCAACTCTTTTGACTTTGGGTCTTATTTTGGCAAAGTTACAACAAAAAGACTCCTCAGAAATAATTTTGTTTGAAAAATCTAAAAAAAAAACAAATCACACATTAAAAACTTGGTTTTTGTGTCAAAACCATCGGAAATAATGGTCAAATGTTGGAATGTCATACACCGTTGAATTCGTAATAAAATTTCCAATCGAATGGCATTCACAGTTAATAATTTTTCAGATTGTCAAATTTCTGCAAAAAATGATGATGTACCCCCTTACAAAAAGGTCAGAAATTTGGACATAAATAAATTTTTCAAAAAACGTTTTTCAAAATTCGGTTTTTTTGTCAAATCTAAATTAATTATTTTCAGTCAATCAGGGATGGATGGCATAGGTTGCCAGCTGTTCAAAATAGCAACTCTTTTGCCTTTGGGTCTTATTTTGGCAAAGTTACAACAAAAAGACTCCTCAGAAATAATTTTGTTTGAAAAATCTAAAAAAAAAACAAATCACACATTAAAAACTTGGTTTTTGTGTCAAAACCATCGGAAATAATGGTCAAATGTTGGAATGTCATACACCGTTGAATTCGTAATAAAATTTCCAATCGAATGGCATTCACAGTTAATAATTTTTCAGATTGTCAAATTTCTGCAAAAAATGATGATGTACCCCCTTACAAAAAGTCAGAAATTTGGACATAAATAAATTTTTCAAAAAACGTTTTTCAAAATTCGGTTTTTTTGTTAAATCTAAATTAATTATTTTCAGTCAATCAGGGATGGATGGCATAGGTTGCCAGCTGTTCAAAATATTAACTCTTTTGACTTTGGGTCTTATTTTGGCAAAGTTACAATAAAAAGACTCCTCAGAAATAATTTTGTTTGAAAAATCTAAAAAAAAAACAAATCACACATTAAAAACTTGGTTTTTGTGTCAAAACCATGGGAAATAATGGTCAAATGTTGGAATGTCATACACCGTTGAATTCGTTATAAAATTTCCAATCGAATGGCATTCACAGTTAAAAATTTTTCAGATTGTCAAATTTCTGCAAAAAATGATGATGTACCCCCTTACAAAAAAGTCAGAAATTTGGACATAAATAAATTTTTCAAAAAACGTTTTTCAAAATTCGGTTTTTTTGTTAAATCTAAATTAATTGTTTTCAGTCAATCAGGGATGGATGGCATAGGTTGCCAGCTGTTCAAAATAGCAACTCTTTTGACTTTGGGTCTTATATTGGCAAAGTTACAACAAAAAGACTCCTCAGAAATAATTTTGTTTGAAAAATCTAAAAAAAAAACAATTCACACATTAAAAACTTGGTTTTTGTGTCAAAACCATCGGAAATAATGGTCAAATGTTGGAATGTCATACACCGTTGAATTCGTAATAAAATTTCCAATCGAATGGCATTCACAGTTAATAATTTCTGCAAAAAATGATGATGTACCCCCTTACAAAAAAGTCAGAAATTTGGACATAAATAAATTTTTCAAAAAACGTTTTTCAAAATTCGGTTTTTTTGTTAAATCTAAATTAATTGTTTTCAGTCAATCAGGGATGGATGGCATAGGTTGCCAGCTGTTCAAAATAGCAACTCTTTTGACTTTGGGTCTTATTTTGGCAAAGTTACAACAAAAAGACTCCTCAGAAATAATTTTGTTTGAAAAATCTAAAAAAAAAACAAATCACACATTAAAAACTTGGTTTTTGTGTCAAAACCATCGGAAATAATGGTCAAATGTTGGAATGTCATACACCGTTGAATTCGTAATAAAATTTCCAATCGAATGGCATTCACAGTTAATAATTTTTCAGATTGTCAAATTTCTGCAAAAAATGATGATGTACCCCCTTACAAAAAAGTCAGAAATTTGGACATAAATAAATTTTTCAAAAAACGTTTTTCAAAATTCGGTTTTTTTGTTAAATCTAAATTAATTATTTTCAGTCAATCAGGGATGGATGGCATAGGTTGCCAGCTGTTCAAAATAGCAACTCTTTTGACTTTGGGTCTTATTTTGGCAAAGTACAATAAAAAGACTCCTCAGAAATAATTTTGTTTGAAAAATCTAAAAAAAAAACAAATCACACATTAAAAACTTGGTTTTTGTGTCAAAACCATGGGAAATAATGGTCAAATGTTGGAAGGTCATACACCGTTGAATTCGTTATAAAATTTCCAATCGAATGGCATTCACAGTTAAAAATTTTTCAGATTGTCAAATTTCTGCAAAAAATGATTATGTACCCCCTTACAAAAAAGTAAGAAATTTGGACAAAAATAAATTTTTCAAAAAACGGTTTTTAAAATTCGGTTTTTTTGTCAGCACTAAATTAATTGTTTTCAATCGTTCGGGGATGGATGGCATAGGTTGCCAGCTGTTCAAAATAGCAACTCTTTTGACTTTGGGTCTTATATTGGCAAAGTTACAACAAAAAGACTCCTCAGAAATAATTTTGTTTGAAAAATCTAAAAACAAAAACAGTTCACACATTAAAAACTTGGTTTTTGTGTCAAAACCATCGGAAATAATGGTCAAATGTTGGAATGTCATACACCGTTGAATTCGTAATAAAATTTCCAATCGAATGGCATTCACAGTTAATAATTTTTCAGATTGTCAAATTTCTGCAAAAAATGATGATGTACCCCCTTACAAAAAAGTCAGAAATTTGGACATAAATAAATTTTTCAAAAAACGTTTTTCAAAATTCGGTTTTTTTGTTAAATCTAAATTAATTGTTTTCAGTCAATCAGGGATGGATGGCATAGGTTGCCAGCTGTTCAAAATAGCAACTCTTTTGACTTTGGGTCTTATTTTGGCAAAGTTACAACAAAAAGACTCCTCAGAAATAATTTTGTTTGAAAAATCTAAAAACAAAAACAGTTCACACATTAAAAACTTGGTTTTTGTGTCAAAACCATCGGAAATAATGGTCAAATGTTGGAATGTCATACACCGTTGAATTCGTAATAAAATTTCCAATCGAATGGCATTCACAGTTAATAATTTTTCAGATTGTCAAATTTCTGCAAAAAATGATGATGTACCCCCTTACAAAAAAGTCAGAAATTTGGACATAAATAAATTTTTCAAAAAACGTTTTTCAAAATTCGGTTTTTTTGTTAAATCTAAATTAATTATTTTCAGTCAATCAGGGATGGATGGCATAGGTTGCCAGCTGTTCAAAATAGCAACTCTTTTGACTTTGGGTCTTATTTTGGCAAAGTTACAATAAAAAGACTCCTCAGAAATAATTTTGTTTGAAAAATCTCAAAGAATCCCAAATAACACATTAAAAACTTGGTTTTTGTGTCAAAACCATGGGAAATAATGGTCAAATGTTGGAATGTCATACACCGTTGAATTCGTAATAAAATTTCCAATCGAATGTCATTCACAGTTAAAAATTGTTCAGATTGTCAAATTTCTGCAAAAAATGATGATGTACCCCCTTACAAAAAAGTCAGAAATTTGGACATAAATAAATTTTTCAAAAAACGTTTTTCAAAATTCGGTTTTTTTGTCAAATCTAAATTAATTGTTTTCAGTCAATCAGGGATGGATGGCATAGGTTGCCAGCTGTTCAAAATAGCAACTCTTTTGACTTTGGGTCTTATTTTGGCAAAGTACAACAAAAAGACTCCTCAGAAATAATTTTGTTTGAAAAATCTAAAAAAAAAACAAATCACACATTAAAAACTTGGTTTTTGTGTCAAAACCATGGGAAATAATGCTCAAATGTTGGAATGTCATACACCGTTGAATTCGTAATAAAATTTTCAATCGAATGGCATTCACAGTTAAAAATTTTTCAGATTGTCAAATTTCTGCAAAAAAGTCAGAAATTTGGACATAAATAAATTTTTCAAAAAACGTTTTTCAAAATTCGGTTTTTTTGTCAAATCTAAATTAATTGTTTTCAGTCAATCAGGGATGGATGGCATAGGTTGCCAGCTGTTCAAAATAGCAACTCTTTTGACTTTGGGTCTTATTTTGGCAAAGTTACAACAAAAAGACTCCTCAGAAATAATTTTGTTTGAAAAATCTCAAAAAATCCCAAATAACACATTAAAAACTTGGTTTTTGTGTCAAAACCATGGGAAATAATGGTCAAATGTTGGAATGTCATACACCGTTGAATTCGTAATAAAATTTCCAATCGAATGGCACTCACAGTTAAAAATTTTTCAGATTGTCAAATTTCTGCAAAAAATGATGATGTACCCCCTTACAAAAAAGTCAGAAATTTGGACATAAATAAATTTTTCAAAAAACGTTTTTCAAAATTCGGTTTTTTTGTCAAATCTAAATTAATTGTTTTCAGTCAATCAGGGATGGATGGCATAGGTTGCCAGCTGTTCAAAATAGCAACTCTTTTGACTTTGGGTCTTATTTTGGCAAAGTACAACAAAAAGACTCCTCAGAAATAATTTTGTTTGAAAAATCTAAAAACAAAACAAATCACACATTAAAAACTTGGTTTTTGTGTCAAAACCATGGGAAATAATGGTCAAATGTTGGAATGTCATACACCGTTGAATTCGTAATAAAATTTTCAATCGAATGGCATTCACAGTTAAAAATTTTTCAGATTGTCAAATTTCTGCAAAAAATTATGATGTACCCCCTTACAAAAAATTCAGAAATTTGGACATAAATAAATTTTTCAAAAAACGTTTTTCAAAATTCGGTTTTTTTGTCAAATCTAAATTAATTGTTTTCAGTCAATCAGGGATGGATGGCATAGGTTGCCAGCTGTTCAAAATAGCAACTCTTTTGACTTTGGGTCTTATCTTGGCAAAGTTACAACAAAAAGACTCTTCAGAAATAATTTTGTTTGAAAAATCTAAAAACAAAACAAATCACACATTAAAAACTTGGTTTTTGTGTCAAAACCATGGGAAATAATGGTCAAATGTTGGAATGTCATACACCGTTGAATTCGTAATAAAATTTTCAATCGAATGGCATTCACAGTTAAAAATTTTTCAGATTGTCAAATTTCTGCAAAAAATGATGATGTACCCCCTTACAAAAAAGTCAGAAATTTGGACATAAATAAATTTTTCAAAAAACGTTTTTCAAAATTCGGTTTTTTTGTCAAATCTAAATTAATTGTTTTCAGTCAATCAGGGATGGATAGCATAGGTTGCCAGCTGTTCAAAATAGCAACTCTTTTGACTTTGGGTCTTATTTTGGCAAAGTTACAACAAAAAGACTCCTCAGAAATAATTTTGTTTGAAAAATCTCAAAAAATCCCAAATAACACATTAAAAACTTGGTTTTTGTGTCAAAACCATGGGAAATAATGGTCAAATGTTGGAATGTCATACACCGTTGAATTCGTAATAAAATTTCCAATCGAATGGCATTCACAGTTAAAAATTGTTCAGATTGTCAAATTTCTGCAAAAAATGATGATGTACCCCCTCACAAAAAAGTAAGAAATTTGGACAAAAATAAATTTTTCAAAAAACGGTTTTTAAAATTCGGTTTTTTTTTCAGCACTAAATTAATTGTTTTCAATCGTTCGGGCATGGATGGCATAGGTTGCCAGCTGTTCAAAATAGCAACTCTTTTGACTTTGGGTCTTATCTTGGCAAAGTTACAACAAAAAGACTCTTCAGAAATAATTTTGTTTGAAAAATCTAAAAAAAAAACAAATCACACATTAAAAACTTGGTTTTTGTGTCAAAACCATGGGAAATAATGGTCAAATGTTGGAATGTCATACACCGTTGAATTCGTAATAAAATTTTCAATCGAATGGCATTCACAGTTAATAATTTTCAGATTGTCAAATTTCTGCAAAAAATGATGATGTACCCCCTTACAAAAAAGTCAGAAATTTGGACATAAATAAATTTTTCAAAAAAACGTTTTTCAAAATTCGGTTTTTTTGTCAAATCTAAATTAATTGTTTTCAGTCAATCAGGGATGGATGGCATAGGTTGCCAGCTGTTCAAAATAGCAACTCTTTTGACTTTGGGTCTTATTTTGGCAAAGTACAACAAAAAGACTCCTCAGAAAAAATTTTGTTTGAAAAATCTAAAAAAAAAACAAATCACACATTAAAAACTTGGTTTTTGTGTCAAAACCATGGGAAATAATGCTCAAATGTTGGAATGTCATACACCGTTGAATTCGTAATAAAATTTTCAATCGAATGGCATTCACAGTTAAAAATTTTTCAGATTGTCAAATTTCTGCAAAAAATGATGATGTACCCCCTTACAAAAAAGTCAGAAATTTGGACATAAATAAATTTTTCAAAAAACGTTTTTCAAAATTCGGTTTTTTTGTCAAATCTAAATTAATTGTTTTCAGTCAATCAGGGATGGATGGCAAAGGTTGCCAGCTGTTCAAAATAGCAACTCATTTGACTTTGGGTCTTATTTTGGCAAAGTTACAACAAAAAGACTCCTCAGAAATAATTTTGTTTGCTATAAAATGACTATGCGTCTTATTTTGGACAAGTTACAACACAAGGACTCTTAAGGAATTTTGTCTTTTTACATATCTCCAAAAACCCAAAAACAGCACCTAAAACTGAGGTTTTTGTATCAAAACCCCGGAAAACAATGGTCATAGGTTGGAATGTCAAATCTCGTTAAATTCTTTATAAAACTTCCATTCGATTTTCGTTTCCAGCTAAATATGAGAAAATTGGCCAAACATTTAATTTTTTGATGTCAACCGTGGGGATATTACAATAAATAGGTTTGCATATCCAGAAGCCATTAACTTAATACTTTAACAAAAAATATATCAAAGCAAAACCAACTATGCAGCTTAATTTGAGCAGGTACTTCAGGATTCATTAGGGATTATTAATTAGAGATTTATTCACCGTAGTCCACATCTGAGATCTGGGCGTCCTCGGAGCTCGGGATTTGTCATGGCAACAGTCCACATGCTCACACACCTAATTCCACCGTAAGCACCGCACAAGTGGCGCATAACAGCAATTGAATTTTCAGTTAACATCACTAATTAGTCTCAAGACACTTATGACTCTGGCAATATGTGGATAATTACACTTAAAGAAACTTTATTTCGTGTTTCATAAATGTAAACATTTAAGAGCATCTTAGTTAAGTGTTACAATACCATTTATGAAATTGTTAAAATGCCTACTTATAAGCTTAACATACAATACAAAATTGCTCTTCCTTGTTAATTAATTTGTTGGAAACAAAAAACAATTAATTATAATGGTAAGTAATATAATTTTAACTTTTTAACTTGCCGCATATGCTTTAAGTTTCTTGTAATTAAATGGATGCTTAATAAATTATTTTGATAAAACAATTATAAAAAACTCTCTTCATGTTTGTTGTAGCTTTATTATTTTTACAGTTTCTTTGAAGGTTGTTACCTAGTTTATTTATATTAACAAAATAATTTGTTGTTTTTAGAAACTATAATATATATAATATTTGTATATAAGACACATAGCTTTAACTCACATTTAACAAGTAGAGAAATTCAAAGTGTTCATCTACGAGTTATACATTTAAATTTCATAAATGCTGTGCGCAGTGATATAAGTTAACTTATAAATAATACATTTGTACAATATAAATATAATTTTCGTTTAGAAACATACACGTTTTTTTCCGAATTATGCCCATGGTAATAACCTTTTACAGGCCCATCGGTTGTCATTTTTTTGTACAGAGTTGGTAAGGTTGATATACCACCGATAAGGAATTGATATGGTTTATGGTGGCGTGGTGATAAGGTTCCCCCAGCAACAAGTTCCTAGAGGTGCAGCACGAAGGTCTGGACACTTTCGTGTGGCGGCGGTGGACGGATGACCTGCTCTCCACTGGCGTCCAGGTGATCCACATACCGCAGGGTGTTGACGAGCTGGTAGCCCAGGCGCTGCACCAACCGGGCGGAGTAGACACTGGTGCAGTCGACGGAGACGAGCAGGTGGCCCAGATCCCGGGCGCGCTGGGCAACGGCCTCCATGAGACGGGCACCGAGGTTGCGACCCCGCATCTGGGGATCCACACCCAGGGCATGGACATGCACGGAGCTGGGAACATTGAAGCGCCGGCACACATCGGTGGCACTCTCCACGGCGGAGAGAAGGTGGAGGATTCGTCCCCACTTGCCGCCGGCATGCTTCCTGGCCTCCTCGGCCACATGCTCCGGTTCATGGGCGTCCTTGGGTCCGGCCACCACGGCAGCCACTATCCTGCCGCCCTGTAGCGCCATGAAGCAGGTGCCAGAGGGCACGTTGGACAGCAGGAACTCCTTGTCCGCCGCCTCCGGTTCCGGTGGACTGGTGCCCGCCGTGAGTGGCTCCTCGCGGTAGTAGTGGACCAGCAGGAAGGCCATTAGCTCCTCCGTTTCCCCTTCGCCCACCTGCCGCACCTCTATGTCACACGGTTCCTGTTCCTGTTCCTGTTCCGGTTTCCAGTTTTTCATTTTACAAATTGTTTATGGTTCCGCGATGCCAAACACGTGGAGACTTCACACGCAACTGAAACCGATGATCAGCTGGCCAAGATCGGGGGGCTTTTTCAATCAGATGGTGTGTGGATGGCATGTTGGATGCCAAGCTCTGGCGGCTGGATCGCTTTATTGTTGAGATAGGTCGGAATTATGTGGATGGTAAAGCACACTGTGGAACGGCAGCACCAGCTGAACCATTTTCAAATGGCTATCTATTGTTGTTTTACTGGTTGGGTAAATTAAGTGTAAGGGTTTGAAATCTAATCAAGTCTTGTCTTACATTTTTAAAGTTTATTTATAAATTGATTATTCTGGTTGATAAACTAGGTGGTAATACATTTGGTAAGTCTCTTCATTAATAAACAATTTTTTTTATTTTCACAAAGATATTTAGAAAAAACCCAAGTTGATTTTCCTTATAGTTTTTTGTCCCAAAAAAACTTAAACTGCAAACTGAAACATCATCAACAATCTAAATTGTTTTTCAATTTAGTTTATTTAATCATTTAATCAGTTTAACTTGATGATTAAATAAACTTTAGGGAAAACCCGTTTAGATTGTTGTTACTATTTCAGTTTTCCGTTTTTTAGGGCAAGTAAACTACAAGGAAAAACAATTTAGATTGTTGTTACTGTTTCAGTTTTATTTTATCAACCAGAATAATCAATTTATAAATAAACTTTAAAAATGTAATCATCAAGTTAAGCTAGGTGGTTAAACAATTTTCTTATAATATTATATTATTTGGTAAGTTACATCATTAATAAACATTTTTTTATTTTGACACTAAGCTAAAGAAAGGAATTTAATATTTTTTTGTACCATTAAAAGAATCTTAATTGTTTTTTTTTTTTATAGTTTATTTAATCATCAAATAAAACTAGGCCGTATTTACCTATTTTTATAATATTTTATTCATAAGTAAATTTCAGAAAAAATAAATTTATTGTTTAGGTGGCAAGTAAAAATAAACAAATCAAATAATTGTGTTACTTTTTGAAAACGTTTAGGCAACCAATTTATTTATTTAAAAATAATTGTAATCAAAGACATACAGCTTTAAAGTACACCTTACTTTTTTCAGGCGTATCGGCGCTTAGTTTCATAAATTTGAGTCGCAATATTTCTTTGTGCCAACACATAATGGGCGTATTGTGTAAGGCATTAGCGGGTCCATTGTGTTGATGAGGTCCGGAGACTGCGATGTTTTGCATTGATTAACCAATCAACCCGGGGAGCAGAACAGAACAGAACAGAGCAGAACAGAACAGCCGATGCCCCATGGGAATGGGTCTCCGACTCCAAATCCGAGTCCGAGTCCGACCACCCACCTACCCTATCCAACCTATCCAAGGACTACCCCACTCTAATGCCGTCGAGTAGGTCGCATTTCCATTTGGACTACGTGTGGCATTAAGTGGCGTCCAGTAGCGCTAATGGAGAGCATCGGAGCCATTAGGAAAGGTATTAGGGCGGCTTAAGATTGGATACTTGGATCCCTGGATCCGAATGCGACACAACAACTATGGCGGCACCACAACAGCGGACTCCTGGCTGGGCAAATAAATGTGTATAGTCCGTGGTAGTGACACCACGAACATGGAATGCCCTGCCCCGATTTGCATGGGTGTTTCGATTGCCCAACCATGGATATCCCTACTGGGAAAGGGTAGTAACCGGACAAGTGTAATCCTTAAACTACGGAAACTACACAAACGACATCGACAGGGACATCACATGGAGCTGCAAGTGGAAATGGAAGTGGAAGTGGATGTGGAAGTGGATGTGGAAGTGGAAGTGGGGCGGATATGGGCTTGGCCAGGGATTATGCCACTGAAACTTATGGAAGTGAAATCGAGCGCGTGAAGTTCAAGTGGCAGCCATTGTCCACCTCGAGAAACACACACAATTCTAATTGGAGTGCTGGGTAGTGGGTGAAAGAACGGCGTGGGTGGCAAGGTCAGACACAAACGGAGAACTAACCGAAAATGTCCAAACAAATCAACTAAAAATAAAGAAATGCTGCACAATGAAAGCATTAAGCAGAAGAGTCCTTGCCCAGCCCCCCATCGCCATTTTTAGTTGGCGACATGGGCTTGCGGGTGGGTCGTACACATGGAGAAAATCTGGAGTGATTATTGAATTAAAAAATAAGTATTTATAAAAATCGGGAGTGATTATTTAAACAAAAAATATTTAATTATAAATACAAGACTGTTAAAATCTAAGCATATTTAAAGATTATTTTGTTCACTACTTTGTTGACTTCAATCTTATCTGGTTTTTATGTTTTTAGATCACAAATAGATTTGTCTGAAAATATGAACGATTTTCTTGAGATATATGTGATAAAATGTCAAATGTATCTCCTTTTTTAGTTATCGTATTTACTTCGTTTAAATTAAATAATTGTGAATTATTATAATGATCAATTTTACATTGGGTATGAAATTTATTGTTAAAACTGCTGGCTTTGGTTTTAAATCAATAACGACTCAAGAAACTTCCTGAATTTAAATTGCCTTACTTTGGAACGCCGCAGGGTTTTTGCAGGTGCAGCAGTTGGTTTTGGGCCTGGTGCGAGTTTTGGGCAAGTGTCCTTGAGCATTTTGTGCCAAATGCACAGGCAAAAGAGGGGGGTTGGGGGCATGGGGGCATGGTCGTAGGTGGCAAAAAAAAAGGGCAGTGGGGGAGGGGGCATACTAGAAGCAAAGCTTAGCACACACTTCATGCTCCAAGCGAGCCACAGTCACGTACATTTTATAAACTTCATTCGCTTCGCCCCAACTCGTGTTCGCTCGGCAGGGAGCCAAATTCGCCGCAGAGCTTTCGCCCTCGCCTTTCGTCTTTAGCCATTCGCTATTCGCCGTGGCAGGACATTAAAAAGGAACTGTTTCGCCGTCGAGCAGTCAGAACAATTCGTGCTACGCGCGCGTTCGGTTCGTTGTGATTTTGGGGCTCCTGAAAAGGCTCTCCCTCTGTCTGGTTTTCTCTCTCTCTGTATTTCATATCCTGCGAGCGTAGGTGTCTGCGTGTGTGTGTGTTTCTGTGTGTGTGTATGTGTGTGTGTGTGTGCGTGTGAGAGTCCTTGTGCTAGTGGAAGTAAACAAGTCGCCGCGTAGCCGGCAAAATGTTTTATTCCTTGTTATTGTCGCGTGGACAGACCAAAAATATTTTTTAAGTGGGGTAGAGGGGGGCAGGTAGAAATAAGGGAAGGCTGACAGGGGGAGATGGGGGTGTGTGTGTGTGTTCAAAGGACCTCAACAATAAAATCCTTTCGTGCCGATGCGTTAATGAACAACCGTCAAGATAATTGTTCCTTTTTTTTTATAGTGAGCGCCAAAAATTGAGAACATCCACACAAGTATAAAAAGACCAAGACAAAAATCAATTAAAAATTATTAAGAAATGCTGCGACCCCGCTGCCTGCTGCCCTTTTTGGGACTTTGCCTGCTAATCGGCCTCGGAATGCGATGCGATGCTAGAGCGGTAAGTAAAGGATTTTTACTCATCCAAACTACCCAAAACTCCCGAACTTAATATATGACCCCTCAATATCGAAACCAAAGTAAATAATTTATTATTTGTATTTTTAAAACTCTCTTATAAAATAAATGTTTAACTTTATTGCTTAAGTGAGACACTTTTAATCACAACATAATTATAATATTCTAAAATTGACTTCAATATGTATTTATTCTGTTAATTGTATTTCGTCTCCAACAAGTCCTTTATAATTTTCTACAATTTACTTCAGGCTCATTAAAACAACAATTCCTATAAGCATAAATGTCTCGGGGCCATGCCATTTAAATCTATATAACTTTACAATGCAAAAACAACCATTAGCCACACAAGTACATTTAAAAATGCCCGCAGCCATACAACAACTTAATGTTTGTTTAATTATTCCATAACTTTTGTAAGTGATACCTAGGCACCCCTAGAAAGAATAAATGGTAATAAATTGCTGAATAATTACAGGCCAATCGATGGCATAAATGTCAGAAGCTATTTTTAATGTCTCTTTAGAAACTTCTCATCCAGATCTCAAACTGCTAAATTCATGAGACGAAACCCCCGCATTTTACCGCTCCCATTGGGGTCAGCTCAGAAATTTCCAGACCAAATTGCGGTTAGTTGGATATCGAAAATCATTTGAACGAAATGAAATCCCCCGGAAAAGTCTCGACGTGGGAAAGCCGAAAAGGGGTTGGGGGCGGCTAAAATAATTTAGGGTCTCTGTTTTAAGGAGAAGGGAATTTCGGAGGAAAATATAGTTGAGAGTTGTCTGACCATCGCTTGGCCCAAAATTTATATGCGCAAAAGTTACGATTCTGCTGCTCGAGAGTAAATCAAAAATGTGAAACTCTTTGGTTAGCCAGCAAAAACTTTTCTTTTATTTCTGTGTGTTGCTGTTGTCGTTGATGTTGCTGCTGTTGTTGCTGTTGCTGCTGCTGGTACACTTGATGCTGTTGCTGTTGTCGCCGTCTCCTCAGCAGTTGATTTTGGCAGCGTTCTTGTTTTGGTCTTGTGCCCAGTTTATCCATTCGACCCCATCTTTTCCCCTTTCCCCTCCATCTCATCTTGTACATAGAAATAAAATATGGGTAGTATTTTATTGGTTAAAATAAAAGAATGATCTATAAATGTGTTATATTATTTTAAGATTTTTAATTTTAATAGGACTTCTAAAAATTAAATAGTACACTATGATAATTTAGTTCAATTGTAGCTCAAAGTTGTATTTTATCAAAGAATTTTAAATACGCTTAAGTACTTTACCCCACAATTTTAAAAATAAATGAAGGCCAATAGCCTAAAAAATCCTTTTTCCCTTTAAAAATAAATACAAATAGATTCATTTTGCTAATTTGTTATAATAAGCCTCTATCTTGAAGTAAAAATCTGTAATTGATTATTTTTTTTTTGAGCTGTGTAATTTTCTTTTTTCTTTTCGAGCAAGTTGTCCTGTTTCGAACTGTCCACCCGCCCGTAAGCGCTGCGAAATGAATAATTTCAGGGAATTTACTACACAATTTTATTCATATAAATCACAAATTAAATAAGTTTTTACGAGGTTGTTCAGCGGTTGCAGCCCACTACAGAACTTGTTTGTGTTCTCATTCTCGACGTTTGTTTGTTTGTTTGTTGGGTCTGGTTTGGGTTTGGGTTTGGTTTGGTATGGGTTGGTCTGGGCTATTTGGCCCCTTCCACTTGGCCAGCAAAGACGGATGGTGATGGAGGGGTTTGGGCTGAAGCTTGGGGTCTGGGCCATGGCTGGCAGCCCCCGCTCGCTCGCTCACTCGCTTTTATGCCATTTGCCCTTTTTTATGGCTGTGTAATTTTTTTGTTGGCCTTTTTATTTATGCTTATTATCGTGATTGCTATTGCTAGGTCGGAAAAACACCAACTGAAATACCCAGAGCAAAAGCAAAAGCAACCGCAGCTACAACGGCGCCAAGCTCTATAGGAAAGAAAGTTTAGCCTCGAATTCCCTTGCAGTGCGACCAGTCATACGGTTTCCATATAAAAGAGTGATCTGATTTGAAAGCAACTTTGGAGAGACTAGCATTGATAGTACTCGATTTGATTTTCAATAACATTTGATGGGTTTAGAACAAGTACTCATGGTAAATATATATGATTTGTATATGAACATTAAGGTGGTCCAAAAAACAACCGAACTCTCACCAGTGAATATTGTAGTTTTTGATGCTCAAAAAATGCATTCGAAAACCAAAAAAAAATTATTTTAAGGTCTAGTTGCGCATTGGTCTCAAAGTTTCCGTAAAAATTACTCATTCGACTCGTAAGCCAGCTCGATTTTTGTGAAAATCAATCTTTCTCCCATTTCTAACAATCTAAACCTATTGATCTTGCTTTAATAACAATTGAGCCAGGCCCATCATGCCTAAACCTATTGATCTTGCTTAAATAACACATTTATTGGTTGAAAAGGTGAATTTAACCTTGATAAAAATACATTTTTTGATCAAAGGCAACAGTACGTATGAGTGATGAACTTTAAAGTCATTGCGCAGACCCTGAAACCAATTTTTAAAACATTTTTTTTTTTGGGTACACCTTAAGAAAGGAAGACCTTAAAATATCCATTCAAATCTGGACCACCCAAATGAACATATGCAAAACATGAACAATACATAATTCTAGTAATTAGACATTCCTCAAAAGGGTGTTTATGATAAATGTATTAATCAAAGCCACTAGAGCGCATTTAAAAAAAAAAAAGCTATTGCACTCTATAAGGTCATTTATATGCAACAAAGGATACTTGGCTCAATTTAGTTTTTTATGGGGGCCAGCCACAGTAATTTGTTGGGAAAAAAAACAGGTGAGCAAAGCGAGAACAAGTGAAACGGCAATGGCAATGGCAACACTTGAATTTACATTTCACATTCGTTGCGACGAACTAATTACGATGGCAGATGAACACATTCTGGGATTATCCCCGCTTATTGCGTTAAGCTGCTCAAAGGGAAAGCGGAATTTTAACGAGTCTGCCATGAGACTAATTTATAGTATGTTATGTGGAAATGAAAAAAATAATTACTCGAAATGGGGTCAGTGGGGTGATGATTTGATTGGGCATACAATACACTTTGTACATCGTATTAAATGGCAGCAATCTTATACGCAAATTTTGGGCTGCGGCAAATCCAGTTTGGCAGCCTGGATTTGCGATATATCCGAATATTTTCTCAATCATTTATCACTTCTAGAGTAACAGACACGAATTGCTCTTGCTTTGGTTTCCCCATCTTGTTGGCCCTTTTTCGGTGAGGAAATTCAGGGGGGTGGGTTTTAGGTGGGAAAGTGGGAAAATCCCTTGGCCTGGGCCTTAATTTACATACGAAGGCTTGAGGAAGCTTCATGCAGATGCATTAATAATGTAACATTAGCCGGGCGGGGGAAAAAGCTCAGGGAAGGAAGACAAACAATGCGGAACGCCTTAAACGTTTGCCTGGATGACACGAGATGATCCCAAATTCAGTCCCAGAACACTGAGAAAATAACTTTAAATATGGAAGAACAATTTTAAAGATATATTATAGTGTGTGTTAACTTGAACCTTGTCAACCAATTTGTTAAAAGAGACTTGTTCGGGTGAACTAATGAAGACTCTATTAAAAATAGTACTTTTACTATTATTTAACCAATAATGAATAGTATGGTAAGTTAAACAATCAATTAAAACTAAATTTGAGTAATTTTATATTTATTTGCATATAAAAAGGTCTTAGGGCTTAAAGTTAGGTATAAAAGCTTTACCTATTTTATTAAAGAAACATATCACACCGAAATTCAGTGTATTAATAATATTATTACTATTATTTAACCTTCCATATTGGTTAAATAATAGTAATAAAAGCAATAGTATTTTGAATGAAACAAACAATTAAAAGTTGAATTATAGTAATTAAAAACTGATTTGCAAATAAAAAAGGTTTTACCAATTGTATTTAAGTAGTTTATTATTCGAAAAAAATAAAAAATAGCTTTTAAAATTTGTGAAATAAAAATAAAAAAAAAGCGTTCTTAAAAAAAATGTCTTACAGGGCTCTACAAAACACAACAGGTTGGGGTAAAGTTTAAACTAGGGCTATTTGGCAAGTTTTTTTGCAGTGCAGCCTTATCCTTTTGACAAAGTTCTAGGCCGATTCCATTCCGTTTCATTCCGCTCTTATTCATGGCATTCACGTGCGCCTGACACGAGATTCACGAGACGTGAAAGCAATTTACGATGTGGCCGCCGCAACAATGAGCAATTAATCATGCCACGGCCACAAAGTGGAGCCTGGAGTTGCCCCCGCCCCGGTTTCACTTTCTCCGCCACCAAGAGCACCAGCCACCCAGAGCACCACCCACTCAAGGACGCGACTGGCGAGCGGCGAAGGCCGCCAGTAGACACAGAAGGAAGCGCCAAAGCGAGACGAGAAGCAAAAAAGAATTGGGAAATACAAAAAACTCACGACCTTGTGCTGCATTTACCTACCACCCACCGGCCCAATCCGGCCTTGCTGGCGCCCAACTATTTCGCACATCAAATCATAATTTATGGATGGCAATCAAAATGAGCCTGGCTCCCTTTTCTTTTCTTCTTGAATTTTTTTGTATTTTTACTTTTCGGTTATTTGCGATGATGGTTTTTGGTTTGGTGCGAAAAAGTTGCGCAGTCGCCCACATAATTATCGGTTTGATTTATGGCAGCATTTTCGCAGCCAATTACTTCGCACCCGCTGAAAAAAAAAATGGGAGGGAGTGGGTGGTAGCAAAGGAAATGGGAAAGCAGAAAATGCGAGAGCGGAAACGGAAGCGGATATCACATTGGAATGCGGTAAAAATGAACCGCTGAGTGACCGCACAGCGGGTCCAACCTTGGCCACTTTCCCCATACAAATCATGGGTAATATTCCCTCAAAAAAAAAACATAGCCTTCAAGTCAATCAAATAATGCGGAGAAAGTCATTATTTAATGAGTTGCGCATGGCTCTATTCTCTATATAAATACTGGACGTTATTGAATAAAAACATTATTTAAAGTTGGGCTTCCTCTGACTTATTGTACTTTAGTGTCACAAACCAGAGAAATGTAATACAGCAGCACATTAACAAAGTTGGCGCCCAACGAACCAACTGGCAAACGAACAAACGAACAAACGGACAAATGCAAAAAAAGGACAAATGGACAAAGGGACAAACAGAGTGACAGATAGACAGTCGGATAAACAGATGGACCATCAAATAGCTGACATATACGTATATATATTCCCCGGGCAAGGACAATGGGGACAATGGGCAACCAGGTCAACTGGGGCACAAAAGGTAAAGGAGCGAAGGCAGCTGGCAGCCCAAAAAACTCCACTGAAGCTGATGGCTTAAGTGGGAAATTCTGGTTAAACTTGATTGCCATGGAAATCCCAGGGTGAGTGAGAACATGAGTGAGCACTCTGGCCTCGTTGAATTTTAATATTCAACGAATATGTGTGGCGGAGGGGGGAAAAAAACAACAAAATGCCCCACGATGACGTGTTAATTTTGCTTAATTTATGAAATTATCAGCGTTCTGGGACAGAGTTTTCAACACACACGACAACTCAATGTGCGAGGGCCGGAATGTATGGGATTTTCCTTTGGTTCTTTGGCAAGGGAATCTTTAGAATAATTACTTTATCTTCGGCTCACCACGACTATTGAAAAGTTGAAAAGTGTTTGCCTTCAGCTTCATCAGCTGATTGCCGTCAGCTTCAAAGCCAAGACAAACTTTTCGACGCAATGCAAAATGGGAAAATGCTTCAGATAGTTGAGATATGTTGACAAATCGTTTAGGCCAATTTGCGAGTTGTGTTGTAAATCTCAAAAAAGTCTTAAATTTTTAAAATACTTGTAAATATATTAGTATACTAACATATATATTCATGCGGATGCAGAGGAGACAAAGCTACAAACTTTACGAGACAATAGGAGTTACCTTTCTGCAAATCTAACAGATTATGTTTTTTTAAATTGTGGGATCATATCTACCACGCCGCAGATTAAAAAGTATTTTAATCTGACGTCAAAGGTTGATTATTTACCATAATTTTTGAACCATTTTCTGGAAAAAATTTAAAAGGGTTCAAACAAAAATGAAACCAAGTTTCGAAATTAAAACATCAAAAAACATTAATCATTAAAGGGTATACAGCTTAGAATGCTAATGCTCTCAAATGTATGGCCTCTAAATAACTGAAAAAAGGCACATAACATATGTAAATTGCATTTCCAATCAAACGTCAGTCGAATTTGTATAAATTAAGTATTTCTTGGCCGCTGGCCTTTTGTTGGTCCCTTGGCCACCGAGTGATTAACCCGATTAGAAATACCGACCATCGGGCATCGAAGTTCGGAATTTGAAGCTCGGAGTTGGGAATTCGTCATACGCCATTCGCCATTAGCCATTCGCAATGCGGAATGCATTGGCATCGGTGTGGAGCGGCAATGTTTGTGCTGCTCTGTGGTCAGTTGTGCAATCCTCGAATGTTGACAAACGTAATTAAGAAATTGTTAGGCCAGGCAAAGGTGGGCGGGGGGAGGGTGGGTTTGTGGAGGTTACGCAAATGTTTGCCTGCCGCAATGGATTCCCCATAGATATTAGATGCTTGCTCTTCTCGACCGTGTGACTGTGTGTCGATGTGTTTGGCCAGGACACAGGTTAACGAGGATAAACAATATACATATTTGCACTGCGGTTCCAACGACATGAGCGTGAAATTCGTGAGATTGCTTCGAACATAAATTGTATCTGGGAATTGGTAGACAAAAATATACTGAGAATTTATTGCATAGACTTACGAATAAGTCTTATTTTAGAAAATTAGATCGGGACCACTTTAAAAATAAAAACTTTAAAGATTAAGATGTTAAACGTAAGGTAAAACACATAACCATTTGGAGGTATATAGTCCTTTAAGATTCTAAAAAATATATTATTTGATTTTTCTATTTGTTTTTTTTTTTTTTTTTTTGTTAAATTAAGAAAGCATAAAATAAAAAAAAAAAAAATACCTAATACAGATATTAATAAAATTTAGCAATCACCATAATCTCTAAAGGTTTATCTATATTTGATTCCCCATAATTCATTTCACAGCTTGTCAAATAAAGTGTTTTCTTTTTGTAAAAGAATTTTGAAATTTCATTTTATTGCCTTTTAAAATATATAACATTAACAATAAATTAATACCATTTTACTACTAATATAGCTATTTGTAGTACAGCGATTTTAAATAGAGTGTGAAAGTTAATAAAGCTCCTCAGGAATCTGGACATTAGTTCTATCTTTCATTGCTGTGAAATACCTGTAGCTTAGTTACACAATTTTTGCCTTAACTTTAAGCTATGTTTTTGGCATTCTTTCGAGGGATTCCCTGCTTTATTCTTGCATTTTTTTTCAAAGGGCGGGCGAATGTTATTGAGTTGAAAATGTGCAAGTAATGAAGCAATTGGCACGTGGATCTCTACCAGCTCCCCGCGTTTTTTTCTAAGCCCCTCCACTTTTGCACAACCCCTTCATAGTTCATAGCCACCCCCTCCATTTATTCGTTGCACGGTCCATTGTCTTTTGTTCGGCATTCGCGTGGTAATCAACTCGATTGCCACCACGCCCCCGTTCCCGCCCTCCCTTTTCCCCAAACGCCCTTTGACCCCGTTTAGTGGGTGTGGGAGTGTGGGTGTGTGGGGGGGTTTTGTCCTTCGCTGGATGCGGGCAAAGTGCAATCTTCATCCTCGCTGACGAGGGGACAAAAGCCCCCCCGCTTTTGCCCCTTTTCCACTCTGACTGGCTTATGCCCCTTTTGTTTGGGCCACTGCACGCCTCGTTATGCACAAACAAAGCGTTTTCGCTTCCATTTAGCAGCAAATTAGAAGCTGGCGCTTTGAGGTCCTGCCACGTCTGGAAAAAAAAAAATTACCGAGGACTTAAACGTGGGCAAAGCAGCTGAGACAGGTGGGCTTTTGTCACACGTACATTTGCAAAAAGCCTTGCAAAAAACCGAGCAGAGCTGAAAAACTGCCAACAAGATTACATTACGAATTAATTAACAGTAAATAAAAGTGCTGAGTGAGCGAGTGTGTGTTTTTAATCACCAAAACGCAGACAGAAAGCCCCCAAAGGGCAGCAGGATATATGTATATGCATATATTTACATCAAGAGTAGGATTAATTTGGGGAAATTTGGTCTTGGCCAAAAATTTGACCCAAGCATATATTAATGTGTTGGGCATTATGATAGTGACACTGGGAAAAGTCAGGAAAAATAGGAACAGCGAATTGATTATGAAAAACTATCTAAATACAGAGATATACAAAAGTGATCTTTCTATATTTTAACAGTCGTTAATTATCGTAATTTTCATTAATTTTCAATTTTAAAAACCAAATTATTCTTAATCTATTTACAGTTTTGTAGTTAAAAGTAAAATAAACTTAGCTTAAGCTTTTTAAGAAAGCATAATAATAAAAATTAAATAATATTAATATTTAAACAATGTACAGCAAATTGATAGAGATTGATTATCAATTTAAACAGTTATTAATTATCATAGTTTTAATTATTATAAAACTCTAAAAAAAAAAGAAGCCCTACCTTAGTTCACAGTAAAATAAACTTAAGCCTTCAAAAATTTAAGGAAGCTTAATAATGATATGAAATAATAGTAAATGAATTTTTAATTATACAAGGCCATTATTTTATAAGTATCGCAAAACCTTGAACGCAATCTATGGGAACATTTTGGGCCTTATCCCCGATGTTCGCATCAACATAATCGCAATTGACAAGGACGATAATGAGGACGATAATGATGATGAGTCTGCAGTTGTTTGTGTATAATGGGCAGGAGATAGAATGCCACCCCCTTTCATCGGCCCATCTGGGGTCCTTGTTGTTGAAACATTATCGTTCACTTGGGCATCATTGATAACAAATGCTGGCCCATTAATCGGGGCACTTTCACATTTTGCCGGCGAGCTGCCTGATTAAGCCCAACAACACATGGGCCGCACACCACATGGGCATCTAATGTGTGTTAAACTTTTTTATGCCTTCAGGCCTTGTTTAATAATTGAACAATAAAGAACGAACGGCATTAAGTAATTTGTGTCGGTTAAGTCATAAAACTCACACATCCACATCCGCACACTCACACTCACACTAACACACACACACACACACACACACACACACACACACATTGCCATGCATATATGCACATAAAGCCGATACACACACTCATGCACGCATAAATTGTTAATTCAGTGCTCAAGTTAAATGAGTCGTTGGCATGAAAATTTCAAGTTTATTGCAGCCGAGCTGGTGTGCCCAATAAATTTTGGCTTGCGTGCCTGAGCATTGAAATCGGGTAGTCCGCTTTCGCCACCCACAAAACAGGAGCGCAGGCAAGGGGGTACACAAATTAAGCCGCCTTTTCAACAAATATTTATTCTCATCTATACAAATTATTAAGCCATTTAAATTGCAAAACATACCTGAACATTATATTTAGCATTGCTTAACAACATTTTTTTATAATAATTTTTTTTGTCTTTCTAGTTTCACAAACTAAATAATAATTGTTACATCTTAGTAAATAAACCTTACTTAAAATATATACTGAGCAACTGATAAAATTAAAATCTTACCAACATTTTTTGATAGTTTTTTTTACAAAGTAAATTTTTTCTCACATTTTAACCAACTAAACAAAAAAGCTTGTTTTCAATATAACAAAAAGTAATAAGAGCATATTAAATAAATTGACTGCGAATTTAAAACAATAAAAAAGTGTGTGCTTTTGAATAATTTCCAATCGATTATTTTAATTTTCCCCAAGACATTTTCGTTCCCATTGCTTTAAGCTCCCAGAACGAAAATCTGTGTATGCCTCTGCCTCACCAGCCTTAAAATAAATCCCCTTCCCAACAGGATGAACCATTGATTCATGTTAATTAAATGTGACAAAAGTTTGGAAACTTTTCCCAGGCGACTTTCTGCCTTTCGGCCTTCGCTTTTGTCCTCCGCTGCACATTTTCATTTCGGCCGTGTTGCGGTTGCTTTATGGCCAGGCCACCCTGTACCCTGTATCCCAACTTATCCTGCATAATGTGCGACATTTTCGATTGCGATCATCTGGCCAAAATGTTGCGGACCAAAAGTTTCTGCGCTTTTAATTAGAAATCGAAGCGAATCCGCAAGCTGTCCAAGTTTTATCTAGGCCATGATATTGGATTCCACCAAAGAAGCTGGCGCTGAGGGGCTGAAAGGGGGCGTGGCACGGTTGCATCACCTATTCCCTGCAGGGATTTGGGATTTGGTGCGGAAGGACTTAGTTTCCTTGGAGCAGGCAAAAGTTTATGCAACGATTTGCCAACTTTGAAGGTGGTGGTCGAAAAGGGGGCACGGGACTCGGGATTATCAGCACTTTTTTTTCGGGAGGCAGGCTGCTAAATCTCCCGCAATCAACTTTTCATCGAAAACTTTATGATATCGATGGACTGGAGTCGCCAACAGCACTAACTTAACCAGAGATTACTTTTCACCCGCTTCTGGACAGGTTTTCATACACTGCGCGAGAAAGTGTCTACTATTTATAATTCCTAGATCTATATCTGTAAAATATTTAGAAAAAAAAACTACCAGTATTTTTTGCTGATATTTTGTAAATCTCTTCTGCAATATTTTGCAGTGCAAAAATGATTTTTATAAAATTCATGGGATTACCAAAGGCAAAGAAAAAAGCAATAAGATAGCAAACGCTTTATTTAAATGTTGTCCGTTAGCTGTTTCAATAATTAAACGCTTTGCATTATTCAGTGCTGATGTTTGATATTTATTTATGCCGCCTTAAATTTAAGCTGCTTGCTGTGCCAGCACATTTTCTAAATTGAACAGATGCCAATCCGGGAGTATAGTACAAAAAGCCAGGGTCTGTGCCCCGTCATCCAATGACAATCTGCTGCTCCCTGGGCAAAATAGGATGGAGGCGATGAAAAAGGATAATGCTGCGTAAAGCTTCCCAGAAACTCCTTGCAAACTTGCCTTGCACTTGCACCTCCATTTCGCATTTAGCCACCCTGCCTCCGACTGCCTGGGATTTCATTTTCGCTAATCAATTTGCATAGCTGCAGCAGCAGGAGGAGTGTGAGTCCTGGTCCTCCCGCCTGGCAATCATCTTTAGCCATCCCCTGGTTAGTACTTTCTTGTACTTTCTTGTACTTTCTTCACAGGAACCCAGCAACTGGCAGCCTTTCTTGTCCGTTAAGCGTTGTCCGTTGTCCGTTGTTCGTACTCCGTTGTCCGTTGTCCGTTGTCCGCCGCTCTGTTTCAATTTCAATTAGAAACTTTAACTGCTTCAGCTGGGCTTCCCCAGCGGATTCTCTTCAGCTTAGTTTAGTTCACTGCAGTCAAGTTGGCTGCACTGCAAGAAATTGTCAATTTTAATTGATTTAGGTAAGTATGAAATGGTTTTTATGAAGCAATTAAGATAATTAAGTCAAAATACTAATAATTAAATTTGGGTTTTACCTATATAGGAACTCTTAATTATGTGTGAATTTATTTGATGGGAAACTAAATACACTGCTGGAAATTTGAGGATAACCTAAATTCAATTTATTTGTTCAATTTATTTTATTTATTTTAATAGCTTATTTTAAAGCACTTAAGAGCAGAGTTTTTTTGGTTAACTGAGTAATTGTATAGGACTTAAATTGATTTACTTCCCACAGCAGTTAAGTGCACATTTTTTTATTATGCGAATAATTGTGCAGGAATTAATGTAAACTGAAATTGGTTTTATTTGATTTGGGTTTTTCCATATAATCTTCTTTGGCTTGATTGCAGGAATAACAGTAAGGGGCACCTGTCAACGAATTTCGTTGGAATTCGCTGCCATTTCCTTGCCTTTTTTCGCTGAGAAATTTAATTTCTTTTCAGCTGCCATTCGGAACGTCTTGGCAATGAGAATTGCAACACCATCACCCCTCTTCCCCCTTTTTTAGCTGCATAAAATCTCTTAAGCTGGTTGCAAAAATACAAGCGGTGGAAAATTCACACACTCACACACACAGACACACACAAATACATAGAGAAGCAAGTGACTGTGAATCCGTGTGGCAGGATGAGCTTGGATGTGTTCGGGTCCTGGGGTGCGGCAATGAGTTGACTTAAGTGCGCATAATTCACATTGGCTCGAAAGTAGCGCAAGGATTAGGCGATGCACAACAAATTACGATGTTATCCTTGGGGCTGCACCCAGAACACATGCCGTTGTCCATGTCCTTCTCGCCATCTAATTGGCGGCCCCATTTGCCCCATTAACCCATGAAGCGCACAAAATCATCTTATTTTGAAGCTGCAAACATTTTCTTAAGTGCTTTTTGGCATTGCAAAATAGTGTCGAATAAAATTTCGTTGAAAAATCATCGCATTTTAAAGGTAATGAATTTTCTTAAAGGTTTATTGAGGCATCTTGATTTAGTATTATTAAGAAATATACATTTTGTGCATTTCTTGAAAAATTTGCAAGGAAATACTTTATTTTAAATTTTCTATATAATTAATCCAGATTAATTTGTTTTCTTTTCTAAATTATGGTAGCAAATTAATAAAAAAAAATATTATATAATATAAATGTAGGTTTTAAATTTTATATAACAGCTGGTTGTTTTTTAAATCTTCATATACATATAACCTTTAAATACTTGCATTTGCTGCATCCTAACTTGTCTTCTATCAAGATTTAAGCTCTCGAGAATTCTGCATCTTTTATCGAGATGTCCCCATTGCAGCATTTTCCCCATTTTCTCCACTTGTCTCACCTCGCTGATTGACTGGCCAGATTGCAATTTCCCTCCATATCTCGCCCCCGCTTAATCCCCTTAAGCCCTCGTGTCACGCACTCATCTGCAGAATGACTGAATGACTGGCTGACTGAATGACTGAAAGACTGTCTGACTGATGGATTGACTGGCTGAATGGCTGACACTGTGACAAACTGACAAAACGACTTGCCAGCAGTGCAGTGCAGGTTGTCTTCAATTTTAATAAATTTTCCGTGCATGTAAGCAAGCGCGACAGTTGACAGCTGCAGCTTCGTTTCCCGTTCTTCTTTCTTCTTTCCCCCTTCCCCATTTTCCTTTGTATAGTAGTGGGTGGTGTGTTATCCTTCGTCCTTGTCCATTGTTAACTTTCCAGGGGGTGTAGGTTTGTGGGTGGGTAAAAAAGGCTTTGTTGCCGCTGTTTTTGGCACAGTCTGTTACAATTACATGTCCCACTGTCTGTCTTAGGGGGTGGAAATGGGTGGAAATGGCGGAAAATGGGTGGCGGATGGGTGCAAAATGGCAGGAATGGCAGGATGGGTGGTGACCTGCCAAGGACATTGCAGCGGCAATGTGACATCACGATATATTTTATACAAGGCGACGGGTCACGCTCTCGTTTCATTTATTTCTGTGCATATTTTTCTTTCTTTTCCACCCAGCGTCATCGTTATTTATACAACCTATGGCCCCACTTTTCTAAACCACCTGTCGTCGGTGGGGTGAAATTCCAGGTGGCGTGGGGTGGAGTGGGTGGCTGTGGGTGCCTAGCTGGCTGCACAATTGCCACTTGACGCACATCGAGGATGCTCGAACGCAGCATCGACAAATTGAGCAGCTAACGGAGGAGCCACTCCAACACGAGCTGCAGCTTTTCGATGGTCCCGTCATCCGTTTTCATTTTCAATTGCACAGAAAAACATGCGACAAATATAATGAGCTAGACTTTCGGCAATTGGATTTCATTAAATTAAATTGCAGTATAAAAAAGGTTCTTAGTCCCTAAGCAGTATAATGATCATAATCTTTAAAAACTTTATTGAAATTCAAAGTCTAGAAAAGAAAATGGTTCCGTGCAATGCATTTTTCAAAATATTACCCAAAACAAAGCATTTGCAATTTCTTCGTTATCTTTCCATAATTTTTTCCTGTGTACCATAACCTCTGCTATACTGCTTATTTTTGATTGCCAATCGAGGCAGGTCTGAACATTCCACCTTGCCTGCCATCGCTCATACGCACCGTGGGCAGAAATTATTGCCATAAAAGTACATAATGCCTGGTCGCCCCACTCCGTGGCTCCAGACGCTTCATTAGCATAATGGCCAACCTTATGGGGTGTAAATCATCAGAAACATAAGCTCCCAAGCAGAGGTGAGCGAAAAATGGCAGCAGGAGCAGCAACAGCTCCGAACGCAGAGGAAATACAAAACTCAAAAATCACATTGCTAATTCATAAATAAGCCGCTCGACTTGCCAGCTTTTGTGGCACAATTTCAGCTAAATAAAAAAAAACATGAAGTCAGGTGGTATAAAGTATATGCCAATATATCAAAAGGATTGCTAATGCACACTCAAACACACAGACACACACCCATCAAGCGCCATCGGGCGTATTTGATTTTTAAACGCGCCCCATTTTGCGGCTGCCACATTAGCATACATCTGCATATATGTGTATATATACATAGGTATGTATGTAAATGGATATAGTCGCTGTGCTGGGACAAGATACTTATGATTCACGCACGACTCGGGCCAAGATTGGAGCCACTTGAAGGTGCCGCAGGCGCTGATTGTGTTGACACCCCGGGCCAAAGTGCCGCCCCCAATCCGCATCGTCATCCTCATACCCATCCTCATCATCCTTGGCTCCATTATAATCGCTCGAGTACTTGGTAAAAAGCCAATAAAGGAGAGCAAAATGAAAATATTTCCCTTTGAGCTGACTGACGGCGAAGGTGAACTAAGTTTGGCGAACATAGAATGGAGAATGGGGCATGTTAACGTTATCAAAAGAGATAAATCAACTCACATTATGCATTCACAATTTGTTTCGGATCTGAGCTGAGGTAGTATGCAAATAATACAGTTTTAACTGATGGCTAAGAGCGCATGGTAACTACGGAAAAATGTCCGACTCTGAAGGGGAAAAGGAAGAAAATGAAGCTTGAATACCAATTCTTAGGATAATAAACGTGTTAAAGACCTTAAAGCTCTAAAAAAAATTGGGATTGTGCAGCATTTCTGAGTTGTTCAAATGTTGTCTAAGTGAAAGCTTATAATTTCCGATGGTGATTTAACAAATTGATATTTTACAGCTCTTGAATATCTACTTCAAAATGTAATCAATTAAATGAATTAAATGCATTGCATTTGGAGTATATATTATATATCTACTTTTAAAATGTAGTGCTTTTAATCAAGAGCTGTAAAATATCTATATATATATGTATATATGCATGTTAATTACCATCAGAAATGATAGGGAGATTATAAAGAAGGGTATTTTAATAATTGTTCAACTTACTCACTACCTTCTCTCCAAAGAAAAAGCTTTATATGCGACGCTTTTAAAAGTTTAAGTACTTTTGCCATGCTAATATGCGTTCTCAAAATATGCATGCCTAACTGCAAGTTCTTAAAACATCCTTTTAAAGTACTTTAAAAGTTTGTGATCTCATTAAATCCTTTTGCTAAATGTTTGGTTTCAAGCGCTTAGCACTTAATTTCTTCTCTGCTCAAAAGTACCATAAAATAAAAACCCCGCTGTTCACCATGATTAAAAGGTGCAAACCGAGCACTTTTTCAGAGAAATCCACACGGCAAATTGCGCTGTGTCTGGGGAAAAAGGCAGGGGATGCAATGTCCTAGCTAGTTACCCGCTCTACTATATGCTTCACTTTCATAAAATGCAAATGCAAATACAAAAATTATACAAACACAAAGAAGTCTTTTGCAGCGCTTTGTGATTTCACTTATTCTTTTGTTTAATTTGTACTCGGCTCCGCCCGCGCTTCCACGGGATGTCTTCATCATAATTACAAACAAAGCATAACTAGGGGAAAAACAGCAGACAAACAACAGCAGCAGCAACAGCAGACAAACAACAGCAGCAGCAACAGCAGCAACATTGCCATGAACAACAGCAACATCAGCAGGAGGCGTTGCAAAAGAAGTAGCAAACGCGGAATTGTTTGCACAGCAAGTTGCTGCGGAGTCTCCAAAAAGAACAAGAAAAGCTTAAAAAAGCAACAAAAAAATAAGGAAAAAAATATAAAAGTCAACAAACGGTGGCAACAGAACATCTGCTGCAGTTCCAGTTTACAGTTCTACAGCTTTAGTCCTTGCTAAAACTCATAAATTGTTTTCTTTAATTTTGAACCATTCTCAAGTGTCAACTGCCCCCAATATAAATAATTGCCGCATGCTGCACTTTCTGTAGCTTCAGCATTTCCATCTGATAAGTATGTTCGATTCTAACGACATTGGTTTTATAATGCTTTAAGATGATTATGCTGCACTTTTTTCCCTATTACTTCTGCAAAAATAACCGATATTGTTGCTAAATTGCGGTTCTTATTAGTGTGAAAGCAGCTTATGTTGCAGCTCCATTTTGTGATGCAAATATTATGCACTGACAAAACTGATTCACAAATGGTCTTCTTAAATATCTCTCTAGAAAACATTACATCATTTTACCAAATGTATGGCCACTGACACTTAAATAACATATTTCTTGAATTTTAAAATTTGTTTTTATAACAAAGGCGGTATTATTTCTTATTTCAAAGGTTTTACTTTGTTAAAACAAAGGCTAACATTTCCCATAGCCACTGCCTATAGCTAAAATTTAAGGAGATAAAATATTTAATCAGGTTGTGGCCCAGGGATTAGAAAGTCCACCCAGTAGAAATTAGATCCAGGTTCGATTCTTACTTGGGAAAATAATATTTTATTTTTTTTTGTAAGCCTACTGCATTATAGCTCAGTATTTCTTTTTCTTATATGGCGACTTGGCTCTAATTAATCATCTTCCCTTTTTCCATTCGAAGTTGACTTTAATGGGGAATTTTCGTAAATTCAAGAAATTGTCTTTAAAACTCACGTGCGATTTTAAACATCCAGGGGTAATTTTTGTTTGAGTGTTGCATTGACTAATGGGGCATCTGATTTTCCAGTTATGTTAGGGATTTAGTAACATAATAATGCCGGTAGTACAGTCCTTATATCGCTGATGTAGCAACTCTCCAAAGTAAATTTGATGATGCACAATTATTGATCAATTATTCCAATGTACCATACACATTATCAATTATTTCTTTTTTTATCAAGCAGTCGATTCAAATGATTTGCAAGTTAATAACTGAATAATTACATCCACAGCCATTTTCATTGCATAATTAATGATTCCAGCGCAAACACGCTCACACGGACATATGTGGAAATGCGCTAGTTGCCACTGTGAGTTGAAATTGAATAATTCGTGGCCACCCTCGAAAATCTGTAGCAACTGCCCATCAAGATATTAACAGCCATAAAAACACGGCCATAAATGTATTTGTGTATGCATAATTATAACTGCAATTGCGGTGGGTAAATTAAATTGGTATTTTGTTCGCGAGCAAAGTCTTTGGACGATAAAAAGAAGGAATTACTCTTGTGGATATTAAAACAAAGTTAATCGACTGATAAGTGGCTTATTCAGCGCTAAGTGTTGCCTTCTCTTCCGTGGGTACATAAAAATATAGATATGTATAGCCATCGCCGCTTTTATTCCATTTCTTTGTTGAAGGTATTTTTTTGCGCTGAGGAGATGAAAGTTCTCCCCTTGGTTCTAGCCGCATCACAATGGCAAAGAAGTTGCTTTTTGCCTTTTTGAATTTTTCAATTAAAGGTTAATTAAGTTAATGAAATGCCTGCCGCACCCCGCATATATACGATGCGATTTTTTTTTCCGCCCCAGATCGGAAACAGGGAAACCCAGGGAGCTGAGAAAGTTGAAATACAATTTCTTAATTTATGACCAGCATTCCTTTTGGCTCGTCTTAATTTCACTGGATTTTCACTAAAAGCTCTGCCGCAAAAATTTTCCCATCAAAAAGTTGCTAAGCAATATTCACAAAACAAATTTAATTAGTTTACAAAAAAAATACGTATATTTAGGTACGTTTACGATGAACACAAAGTTAAGTTGGGTAGAAAAATTAAGAAAAGGTAGGAGCAAAATTCAGTTGTCAGAAAAGCTTTTAATTGAAGAGGCTACCAAGAATCCCAATCAACTGGCATTTTTATACGACTGAAAAGGGATACGGGAAGTGTTCTAATTATGCAAATGTTGATTTATCCCTTTTAAAGCTTCGAATTTCGCAGATTTCACATTTCAAAGAGTTTCTTGTTTCACAAGCTTAAATACAGCGTTTTTATTATTGAAGATACATTTTGTTTTTTCCTTGGAATAAAACTTTGATTTCATTAAAAAAAAAACAAAAACAAAAAATTGTTTTTGCCTTAAAACTAAGTTGGTCAACTTTATGCTTAACCTAAATCTGTGTGATATTGTATTTACACATGATAATAACCCGCGTGTCTTTTGTAAAACCATGCTTCTTTAATACCGGGACTCGAACCCGGACCGGCGGTACTGAGATGTTAGAAAACGGGGAGCAGACACCTTACTCACTCCGCTACCGCCGGCGGCGAGTTGACAGCTTTTAAAGGATCTACTTGAGCCTCACCTACTTTGTTTTTCGCAAGGAAGACTGCTATGTACAATTCCCAATTTCTTTTTTGATTTTTCCCCTGTCTGTTATCGATATACGTTTAGAGTTGTTCAGGCGACAGGGTTGCCGTGCACCTTCTATACAAGACACAACCCGGAAATCACCTATTTAAATTTCCGTTTGACAAGAGTGTTTTTGTGTGTTAAAACCACCTTCCCTAGCGCTGCCCGTCTTTATGCGAATACTATGGCATAAGTATATATATTTTGCGCCGGGTATTTATGCAACGCCGTCCCCGGGCCTCTGCTCCTAATTAGTTAATGTGGCAGAGCGAGGCCTGCCTGTCACTCCACGATGGAAATGGAAATGGAGAATGGGCATGAAGATGGCGAGCTGAGTACCCAAGTTGGTTCCCCTGGCGTTGGTACCTCGGTCTCAGCACGCGGCATGCTACAAAGAACATTTTTGGAATCTCTCGAGGAGTGAGGAGGCGTAGCATCCTGCTTTGTGGCAGCTGTTGCGACCAACCCCGCTTTGGTCCCCTTGGCACAGTTTTGCCCTAATGAAATATATGGGGACAGGCTTCAAAGCAGATTTTACATCCGAGAAAAAAACCCCCCACCTATTCCCCTACCCCACTACCACTGTGTTGTGTGTGTTGTATGTATTTTTAATGTCGTAGAGTTTTACCTACCAGCCCAGCAAAAATCTCCATCTCCATCTCCATCCACACCACCCACCCACAGCCCGCTTTGGGCATTAAAATGTAAACGCTTTACGGGCCACGCGGTGTATGCTTAATGCATAACGTATACGCACTGTGCGCCGCTCGCATACAAATAAACCCAAATGAACTCTTTTTCACGTTTTGTTGTTTTTTGTTTTCTGTTTTCTGTTTTCACAGGTAAACGTGAGCAATACCTGGACGATGCCGCAGGAGGGTCTGAACGTCTTCTATCGCTTCTTCCGCGATCGCATATCCTGGTTTGAGGCCGATGCCGTTTGCCAATTTCATCACGCCAATCTGGTTACGGGTAAGCCAACATCCACCTGAAAATTTAAAGTCGAGGTCGAAGTAGAAGTAGAAAGCCGCAAAAAAGAGAAAAAAAAAAACAGAAGACGAGGCGAACGAAGTAAAAATGCAAATGAGCCTAGGACCAAAAGGACCAACCCGGGAATAGGACATTATTACAAATGTCCGGCCAACGAACGAGACTGTCACCTAGCAACGAACGAATGCATCTAGGACTCTTAAAAAGGGAATAGAAGGCAGGGCACTGGGTGCAAAAGACAGATGCCAAAGGGACGTTGCCATTGTGGTTCGCAAATGAATGAAATGACAGCAAAGTGACGCAGCCACAGTCGAGTCTTTTATGTGGCCGGACCCCAAAAGCAAAAGCTTTGCCGTAGAATCAACCTCTGCCCTGCATTTTCCAGCCAAGCACCACCAAACACCCCACCCCCCCCTACACCACAGTTTACCGCATTGCTTTTGCTTTCCATTTATATTCCGGGGGGAATTCTAAGCCAACCTCATAATACAATAAATCCTCCTGACAAATGCTGTCGCTGCAGTGCAAAAAGGGGTTCCAAGGGGCTCCCTGGTACCAGGTTGAGATTGGGGTCACAGTGGCCAGATAAAGATGGCCAACGGTTCGGTTCGGTGCATCTAAATCACAATCACCCGGTCGCTCAAATGACCCAAAACAACCGACTCAATAGTGTGCCAGAAAGTTGCCAATATATCTGCCTTCAACAAAAGTTTCCACTGTGATCTTTACTGGGGGGAAATAAAAGTCAGGCAGAGTAAATTTATTCATTTGAATAATAAAGCATTTGTATCCAGGCAAAAGGCTTAGAACAAAGCGGGATTTTGTCCATCAACCGCAGGAGATTTAAAATCAAATTAATGTTGGCAACACTTAAAATTCTAATATATATTTTGTATATAAAACAAAACATATTCAACACAAAGTTTTTTGGATTTGTGTGTCAATATTGAGTTGATTTTTTTAACAAAAGTTCACACTGTGATCTTTACTAAGGAGGAAGTAAAAGTCAAGCAAAGTAAATTTATAAATTGTTGTTGGTTTTAGCGATCTTGTATTTTGTATACATAAATCAAAGTGAAAAACTCGAGGTCATAGTTGGTTATAAAAATTTATAACACAACATTTTTCAATTCGATTTTTGTGTAAATTTATAAATTTAATTAATAAAGCATTTTAACAAAGCGAGATTTTCAAGATCAGCAGCTGATTATTAAAGTTCAAAATACTATTTTTCGAGATGAGTTTAAATCAAATTTAAGTTAGCAAAACATAAATTTCTAGTACATTTCTTAAATATGAAACAACGTTTTCGTATGTTAATATTAAGCTAGCAGCTATGCCTATAGGGTCAAGGGTTGATTTGTTGACATTGAAAAAGAATTTTTTTTTTGGCTTGGCACCATATGCAAATGTGACAGAATGGGTAACACAAACAAAAGCTAAATAACAATTGCAAACAGGAACGAAAACGGAAAACAGACACTAGAACAAGAACGAGAGCGGCAAAAATGGAAACAAAAATAATTTTCAACATCGTTTTGTTAACAATTTGTGTTGTCACTAGAGGGTTACATCGAGCTGATGGCTTCCCACTGCAGAAACTCAAAAAAAAAAAAAAAAAAAAAACCCCAATAGAAACAAAAAGTTAAAATAATAAAAAAAAACATAGGGGACGAAAAAGAAAACAACAATATACGAGGCGATTTTAATAGAAATACTCTGTGTAGAACAAATAAAAACCATTTGTAGTCTCGTTTTCATTTGAACTATTCTCTCTGCTCTTCCTTCCTTTTTGCTCGTTTTTTTACACCCTTTTTTTCCCAAATATCCTGTGTGTGTGTGAGTGTCGACGATGTCCTTACAGTTGACAACAGTTTTCAATTCGATGCAACGCGCGACCTGCTGAGGGAATTGGATGTGAACGACATCGTTTGGATTGGTCTCATGCGACCGCAGAACTCGGATCGTTTTATGTGGTCGTAAGTACAACAATAGCAAACGGGCACATCAACATCAACACCAGCAACAAAAGCAGCCCATATAGTCGGGCGGGGATACGGATACAGGGATACAAAAACAGAAACAGAAACAGATACAGATACATGTACGCAATAGAGGATACAGAATACAGGACACTGGGATGCAGCCAAACGGGATTGTATGACAATTGTCCTGTTGGGGCCGACATGTGTATAGTGGTCCTCCATTTGTGTATAGATATAGACCGGAGTGGGGGCAGCCCCAACTAGAAATGCGAAAAACACACATGACACACTAAGTGAAACCAAGAAGACTAACTAATAAAATAATATTGGACTGGCCGCACGATATCGGTTTTCAATGTTGAAATTACAAAAAAACTAAATACAAAACAATCTAATTAAAACCAAGAAGGGTAGATAATAAAATAACAATGAAAAGGCTGCAGCGCTTTACTGAGTTCTATATTTAGAATTCCTTGAAGTTAGCCTTGAATTTTTGGTTAAACGTAAATGTAACAGGCGCATTATGCACATAGAATGCAAGTGGTTAGTGGCGCAACGCGTTAGTTGGTTGCGACCTGGGCGAGAAAGGCCCGAGTTCGACTCCTGTTTGAAAGCATTTCTTTTTATTCTATGTACATTTGTTTTTACTTTTGCCAGAATTTTTTACTTAGAAACCAGGTTGGCATTACTTTATTAGTTTTTTTTATTTTTAATTTTTTTTTTTACATTTTTGTGTAATTTTTAGGGCTTGTATAAAAGTGCATAAAAAAACTAAATATTTGTTTTCTAAATAAGATTAAATAAGAAGTTTAAGTGAAAGAAATATGGGAATTTTTGTATATATTTAGGTGCAGAGGTCCATATGAAAACATAAACAAAAACCAAACACAAACAATTCCTTTTGCAATTTGAATCCATCATATATTTGTATTGGGGGTGCTTAGGAACTCTCGTCCTTTGGTGGCGGATACTGGATACTGGGCGGAATCGCTGCCCCTCATGGACGCTCCGCTCTGCGCCGTAATCGATCCCATCCGGGACTACCGCTGGCACGCCCTGCGATGCGGCGGACCCGAGACCGCCTCCTTCCTCTGCGAAATGCCAGGTAAGGCTCGATTTCTGGGCGGGATTGCAGGTTCCAGTTAACTGATCTGCTGCCCCTGCTCCACCACCGTTTAGTGCCCAGCTGGGCGGATGCCTGCATTCTGAAGGACATGCCCAACCTGACCATGCAGTACATGGCGGACACGGCCAGCATCGAGCTGATCCGCAATTGCCAGGAGGAGGGACTCCTGCGACACACCTGCAAGGGCAAGGAGGTAAGTTGTGAGCACACAGCCGTAATCATTTATAAAATATAATGTCAACACTTTCACATAAAAGACAATTCAAAAATTCGTATATAAAAATTAAAATAAGACGGTTTCAATCATTAAAGGTTTCAAAATGACCATATTATTCTGCGAACTATTTTGTGATATATTTTGAGATTTTGGCAAGCATGATATATAAAATACAAAAATAATATATTAATTAAAATCAATGACCATAATAATTTGTGGACTATTTTCATTTATTTTTTGATGTTTTTTCTAGTTTGTAGTTATTATAATGATAATTTGAAAAATGTATTGTATTTTATTTTATGAAAGAAGGTTTAATGACCATTATTTTATGTGGACTACTTTGTGGTATTTTTAGAGGTTTTCGCTGGCATCAAATCCGTATAAAATTTGTTTGTTTCCAATTAAAGTGACATTAGTTAGTTTCGATGGTATTTGGTAGTATAAAAATGTATTCTAATATATGGGACAAATTTTCCTAAATTACATCATTTCACCTATCTTTTGATCCTCTTTCCTTTTGCAGGATCGTGAGCGTGCCATCCGGCAGCTGATCTGTCCCAAGGAGCGTCTGGAGGCGCAGCGCATCAATGACATCACCAATTCGCACTTCAAGTCGCTGCAGATCATCAACAACATTCGCACGGACAACAAGGAGAACAACGACATTGATCTGTTGCCCAACTATGGCCGTCGATCGGGAATGGCCATCAACATCGAGGTGGCACCCCCGGTACCTGCCGTTTCCGTTCCCGGATTGGGTGAACTAATGCAGGCGGATGCCCCAGGTGCCGTTTCGCTATCCGGATTGTATCGCATACCGGATTTGGTGCCCAAGCCGGTGAAGAAGGCGGCCAAGAAGGTGATCACGCCGGACTTTGCCAAGAAGTTGCAGGGCAGCCACCAGCAGCAGCAGCAGCAACACAGCCAGCAGCAGCAGCAGCAGCAACAGAAGTCGCGCAAATCGCTGGTTCACCAGCAGCAACATGAGGAGGAGGAGCTGATGCTGGGCGACCAGCCGGCACTTAGTGAGGAGCAACTGCCTCCGGGAATGGGAATGGGAATGGGCTTGCGTATACCGCTCAACGAGGATGACAACAGCAATAGCGATGTATCCAATGAGATATTCGAGCATTTGCCGCACAAAAAGAAGATCCTGCCACAGGATCTGCGCACCATGTCGCCAATTGGGGAGGCAGGAGAATCGCTGATGGTGACAACGACAACGCTGAAGACAACAACGTTGGCGGCACCGGCAACAGCAACCACAACAACAACACCAGCAACAACAACACTAGCTATAACAACAACAGCAGCAGCAACAACTGAAGTGCAGATGACCACGCCAAAAGCAGTGGACACCACAAGTTCGCAGGCGCCAGCAACAACCATAAGACCAACAACAACCGTTAGCAGCACCACCATAACAACAACCACCACAACAACAACAACAACGCCCCAGCCAGAACTAACGACGACAACAACCAAGAAGCCGGAGCCAACAACAATGGTTGCGCCGCGAACAACGAAAACATCAACAACGGCAGCAGCAACTTCATCGATGGCCACCACGACGACAGCAACATCCGCTGCCACACCACCACCAGCAACAGCAACAACAGCCAGCCGTGCTACGTCCACCGACAGCAGCAACAGCAACAACATGGCCCATCCCATTCATCCCTCGCAACAGCAGCAACACCACCAGCAACAGATATTGCACGAAGGCTCAACGTTGCAGCAGCAACATGCAACGCACGTCAACGAGTCCGCCGACAATACGCGCTTTATACCGCCAATGCTGCTGGTGAAGTCGCACTATGTGCCGCCGGCCAAACATGCCAGCGAGCATGCAACCACAACAACAACACTAGCAACAACAACAACCAGGGCGACAACAGCAGCAGCAGCAGCCAAGCCAGCAACTCCAGCAGCAATATCAGCCAAAGAGGAAATTCAGTCATCAACAGTCACGTCATCGAAGGGGCTGACAGCAGCAGCAACAGCAACAGCAGCAACAACAACCGTGACAGCGACAACAGGTGCAACTGTGGAGGTGACAACAGGCGTGAAAGTACCTGAAGACACTGCAGCAACATCAGCAACGACAGCAGCAACAGTAATTGCCAGTGAATCGCCAGCAGCAGCAGCAACAACACCCAATGCTGTAAGACCAACTGCAGCTAATGAAATCAAATCGAATGCCACAGCAGCAACACCAGCAGGAAGACCAGCAACAACAGCAGCAACATCAGCAGTTAAACCAGCAACAACACCCATTCCGAAGCAAGAGACAGTTTTCCGGTATCCCCCACTGAACCAGGGATCCTTCAAGGTGGATAACAACGGAATGGGCAGCCCGGAGGAGCAGGACGACGACCAGGAGGTGGGGCATTCGGAGGTCGAGGCAGCCACAACGCGACACAACTTCCTGGAGGAAACCGAGGCGCCATTCAAGCCAAATCGACGACGCTCGCTAACCAAGCCGGAAACGGTTAGCTATTTCAAGAAGATCTTGGGCTAAAAACCAAAACCGAAACAGAAACGGGAGCCGCGTTGCTGCAGCCGTAATCCGCACTAGTAACCGTAATCGTAATCGTAACAGTAACCAAACTGTTAATCCATAAATAAGAAGAAAAAAAAAAAACAGATGAAAGTAAGAAGAAAGCACTCCCTGCAGCCACGTAATTGGTCCTCAAAATCTGAGCAAATTGAATCACTTGTTTGGGGTTTGCACCGCTGGCCGTTTCTCCTTAAATAAATAGAAAACTCAAAATCAAGCCCTTCCATATCCACATTCTGGCCAAAAGTTTGCGGAGCTACCGCTTCCCAAAGTCTTGTGTCTGCGGCAGAAGTGCCGGAAATCCAAGCGGAAACCCAAAAGAAAACTCAACTCAACTCAACTAAACTCAACTCGACTCGACTCCAGTTGCAAGTACCGAAATATGTCAATTTTTCACCGGAAAAAAAGAAGTGGAATGAAAATGCTAACAAACAAACAAACAAACAAACACGCACACTCAAAAACAGATACATTTACAGTTACAGACGGGGAATGTGCGAAGTCTGTCAGGTGAAGAAAAAAAAGAGTTAGAAAAAAAGGAAAACAGAAAACCGAAACCCGAAACGCTGGAGGAAATTTAGAAGGCAAGGAAGGAGGAGAAAGTTGGCGAACAGGGAGTGTAAAGGCCAAATCTAAAGTACGATAAATACTACAAGAAGAGTGTTTACAAACGTATACATAAGGCGTCTGTTTTGGATTTACATTTGCTTTGCCTACGAGCGACATGTGGTCACACTGCTCTAAAAAGGGGAAAAACTGCAAAAGCAAATGTGAAAGGTGCAGGGAAAATCAGAAAGGGCGAAGTGGAAAACAGTCGACAGCAATTATTCGCCTCTTTTCGCTTGACGCCTTTTCCGTTTGCTTTTCCCCCAAAAATGCTCGGCTTTTCATATGACAAAAAGTTTGTTTTTCAATTTTTCAAACCTTCCGACTATTCGATTTTTTGAATTCCATTTTTCTCTAACTGATAGCAAATTGAATTATGAAAACAATCCAATTTTAAAGCCTTTTTGCAATTCTTTTAAATTTTTGCAACAATTTATATTCATTCAAATATTTATTTTGTGCTTCCATCGATCAACCGAGCTTCCAAAAGTTTTCTATCAAGTGTTTTAACAATATCTACTTTATTGTTATTCAAAAGAGTTGATAAATATTTGATTGCTTCGTTTTGTTTAGAATTATATTCAGCCCCTACTTCAATAATCTACTAGCTGTTTTTTAGCAATAAAAGGTTTCACTTGCCAAAAAACTTGTGTTTTACCAAATGCTTTTTACCACATTTAAAAATTCTGAAGGCTAAGCATTGAAGGAAAAGATTTATGAAAATCCAAAACAGGACTCGCCGTTCAAATTACATATTTACCTATAAATTATGAACATATGAAATAGATGTTGTTTTTTTTTTTTTTGGTGTATGGAAATAGTCAAATACAATTTGTGTAAGTGAAGGAAAATAAAAAAAAGAAGTAAAAAGCGGGCGTTTGTCATTTGGAAATTTTAAGAAAATTACTTCGAATGATTGCGGCAAATTGGCAGAGCGGAGAAAATAAAAAGTAAAATGCGTTGCAAGAAACGAGCAAACTTAAGATTAAGCTAAAATTTAACGAATCGAAAGAGAAACCCAAAAAGAGAAAAATAAAACCAAAATAAAAGCGAAGACGAGTCCCCAAATGAAACGGAAGAAGGCCGAAAAAAAAAAGCACTTGATGTAGAGAATTATTTGTAGGTACTTGGGAGCAGCGGGCAGATTAATACGGTTCCGTTGGGTCGCTCTAAAACAAACCAAAACATGCAGTAAAATAGTATAAATGTAAACCAAGTAATGAATTATGAATAAAAAGAAACCCCTTCAAGAAATTACAAAGTCCAATGCGTTTTTTATTCGGAAGGGTGGCGAAATTTATCGAAAAATGGGGAATGCAGAAATTATACCCAAAGCTTAATTTTTGGACCCATAACGTTATCCAATTTAATTTGATTTTAAAGTGGTAAGACGCTAAATTGTTGTATTGAGATTTAGCACAATTATTTTTTAATATGTAAACTCTTTCAAAATATAAACAAACTAAAAAACTATCCTGTTATTTATTTATTTATAACAAAACTCAATTAGAAGGCATAACATTGTATTATCCAGCTATTTAAGCCAAGTTATGATGTGCTGAAGATGGTTTTTGGCGACTTGAAGCCATTATTTTTGGGTCTATAACTTGGCCCATTGAAATCCGAATCCTGAATGCAATACCTTTACCATCTACTTTCCTTTTCTGTCGATTTTTATTTTGCTTTTTGTTTCCCGCCTTGTGTTTTCCTTCTATTTTAATTTTCCAACTTCACTTTTTGCTTGTTTTTGAGTGCGCGACGCGTGAAAAGCGGCTGTAGGCGTATTTTGTAAATTGAAAAGCACGAGGGCAGGGTCGATTGAGTTCCCTTAACTCTATCGCCGCCTGCGGAATACCCTAACCCAGGGCAATTGTTCTTTGCGAATGAAAATGTATATTAGATATTGCCCACACGTCGTATACGTAATGGCGTATACGTTATTCATAGGTTAAGGTCACATACAAGTTCAAACAAAATGATAAGGTATGTGTAATGGTAAGAATAAATAAAATAAGTAAAATATAAATTGATTATTTTATAAGTTTTACTTTAACAATGCTACTGAAATATATACATTTAAAAATCATACATTTTTGCAAATAAATGCAGTACATGGTATTGTAACTTTTACTATAAATTTGTGTATTGTTCTGCCGGCTTGTCGGAAATGCCCTGGACTTCTCTAATCAAAAGTCCGTAGACCTTAGTCCGTAGGATTCCGAGTGTGGGCATTCCGGAGCTCCTGGTTCTGGTCGTTGGTCACTGGTTTTCGTCCTGGCCACAACTGGAGTCCTGACCAGCCAGGCGTCCTTTTCAGCTTTGGGTGTTGGAAGCGCCTTTTGGCCCTCCGCTTTTTGTTCCCCTTCTGCATTTTTCTTTTTCCCCCTTACAATTTTTGCGTGCGGCATGCAAAAGGGCAGTCGGAAAACTGTGGCAACTGAACTGAAAATAGCTGAACAGCAGGAGGCGTGCCGCCCGCACGCCACAAAACTTTCTAAAATTTCTTGAATACACGACACTCCACGAATTCGCCAGTCTGAAATTTGAGCTCAGAAGTATGCAAAGATTTTTGTTTTTTAATCGAAACGATTATTTAATTTTTGGTGTAATTTCAATATAATTAGAGCATACGACAATATTTTTTATGGTTTTACAAGACCACCTACAAGAATTGATTTAAATAAAAGTTAAAAGGTTTTGTTTTAAACTATGAAATTAATATTTAAAAAAGGAATTTTCGAAAAACTGGTTAGTTGTTCATCGTTTCAAGAATTGCAATAGATTTCAAAAAGGTAATTGGAAAGAAAAGCTCCTTTCAAAAATATTTATATTGGTTTAGATTATGTTTTTTTAATCGGAAAAAATGTTTTTCATCCTTTGTATTACTTTGGATACCACTTTAAACGTAAAAAAGACATCCCAACTTATTTGTTATGATGTTACAAAAGTAAATTATTGAATTGCTTTAACTTAAAGTTGAAAGCTATTATTTTTAAATATTATACACATATTTTTAAATCTGTTTTTATAATAATTGGTTATATGTTTAAGAAGGAAACGCTCTTTTAAAAAATATTTACTTCTGTTTAATATTGTCTTAGTTTATGCCTTGGGGCTGCAAATCTTTATAATCTGGATTTTTCTGGTGCAGCGTCTAACCGGTTAGCCGGCTAAAAAGCGCTAAGGGCAGACAGCACTCAGAAAATTTATTACACACACTGCAAGCGCACTTTTATTTCATTTCAGTCGATGGACGCCCTTTATGGCCAACGCGAGTAGCGAATTTAGTGCAGGCGGCGCAGACAGGGCCTTCTTTTTCCAAAGCAGGCAAGCCCACACACACACACACACACACACACATGACAACCATTAGGCTGGAAATTAAATTTTTTATTGGGGAAAAGGGCACAGCCCGACCATAAAAGGATCTGTGTGCCTGCGAAGAGGCTGCAAAATTTGAAATTTATATCAATTGCGGTTGCTCATTGACGCCTCAGCGGCTGTACGTCGTACTATATATTCTCCTCCTTTCGGGGCAAACGAGTCAAAGTTAATTGAATTTCCACAGGTGAGGTGGAGGCGGAGGCGGAGGTGGCTTTAATTATGCAGCTGCCACATGAGCTGCAGGCGCACTTGATCCGGCCATCGAACTCAATTAATTCGCTCCGGTGAACCTGACACAAAAAACTAGGAGAATATCACAAAACCAAAAGAATGTAGAATTGTAATTTTCTTTATTTAAAAGATTTAATGTCTGAAAATTAATTGCAAATCTACGAACGCAAAAACTCATTAAATAATAATAAATTAAAAAAATAAATCTGTTCAAAACTCTGTAATTAAAAAAAAAGAAGTATGTAGAACTATACACTAAAAAATTAAAAACTATACATGCCAAGAAACGTTTAGGTATTTTTTATTAACTTCAGTTTAAAGGCTGTAAATTAGCACAAGTCATAATAAATACAATTTTATAAATTTAATAAATAAAATACTAAAATGGTGAACCGTGCTGTATGTCTGCATCTTTTGCATGGATAAGCCACGAATCGCTTACCGTTTTGGTTAATCACTTCTCAATCGTCAGCCAGAGGCAACACTCGCGGGACACAATTATCCTAATCCCGTCGTTTCGAGTTGACGTCCTTCGGCTGCAATCCTGCTGGATGGTTGGTTGGATGGTTGGATGGTTGGATGGCTGGATGGCTGGCTGACTGGCAATGGCAATCCCATTTCCATTTTCATTCGCATTGCGAAACCCAAACCCGTTTGAAAATGGAGGAAATGTAAGTGCAAAGTGGATTCCTTGACGGCAGCCTCGGGGGTTGCATCGCGTCATCGAGCTGCAGTCAAATGGCAGTAAACTTCAACTGTCCTCTCGTCCTTGTCATCCTGCGCCCCTGCCCCCCTTTAGCATCCAACCCGACCTCGTCTGTGGGTTATTTTGGCGAGGGCAATGGCAACCGGATGCGGAACCAATTTAACGACGCCATTTCCGCGCACAGGCGACCGACCAAACGTCAGCCAGGCAACTGCAGAATCTCTGCGGCGACCATTGGCATCATGGATGTGGCAGGACCTCCTTCCTCTTCCTGCCTGCCACCCAGGATACCCATCTCACCAGCTCCGATGTTGCCATGCCCCGCGGCTACACGGCGCTGCTATTTTTGGTTGCCATTATTGATTTCCAAAATAAGTTCCACGCCATGCCATGTCCGCACAATTTTAATAGCACAAACGGGTCATTAAAAGTATAGCAAATTTAATTACGCTCAAATAGCAATTTTTCTGCACTTTGGTTTCGAAAATATTTTTAATAGAATTATTCGATAAATGAAAAATACAGCACTTTATTAAATTGAAATTTTAAATTGAGGAGTTGTTTGTATTACGCATAATAACGAAGAAACATCACAATTTGATTTCTTTCTCAAATGTATATTTCAAAAGCTTATAAATACAATACTTCAAATTAAATCGCGCCCAAAGAACTATTCTTCTGGAAAGATAATAATATAATAATAGCTTGGCCAAAAGAAACCCCAATTGATAAAATAAAATTTAATTGTGCCCAACAAAATCAGTTTTCTGAATATCCTGCTTTAAGCCATTTATTTTCTGTTTTGTGACATTTTTAATATCGAATTTTATGTTAGGCTTAAACAATTTAATTAATTAATAGAAAACGCAGGCAATAAATTTTATAAAGCTCAAAGACAAATTCATTTTTGTGGAATTTGGCGTTGGCAACTTTTAGTTATTATGTGTGCATATTAAACACGTCTCTTTTGTTTTATGAAATAAAATTTGTGACGTTTTCATTGCTTTTCTTTTAGCAGGTTTTCCAATTGTTTTTATTCACAAATTAATATCTTACTCTGCGGACTTGCTGGACGTGCTAATTAAATTTTTCTTCTTTACACTTAAAGTTTCTGTTTTTATTTAACAAAGTATACAATTTCCAAAATAAATTCCGAAAAATATATTTTTACTTAACGCTCCCGTCCAATTAAAATGGTTTCTTCGACAATAATAAATAACTTACTTTACGCATTTGCGGGTTGTACTGAACTAAATTTGAGACCCCATCAGGGTGCCCATTTCCTGGGCGCCAACCGCAGCACTGTCTATTTCCGCTTGTGGATGCGATGCGCATTTATTACTCGCTTTCGCCCGATATCAGCGACCGACTTGACTTGGCCGCAATCGTTTAAGCCGTTTGAGCCAGCCGCAAGCAAACCGAGAGCAATCCCCCAAATTGCCGCCAAAGAACATTACCAGTAACTACCACATGCCACAAGCCGCACACACATTTATATATATATATCGAAATATATTTATATATATATATCTATATAAATTTGGAGCGAGGGGGAGGTGCCATAACAAAGGACCTTGCCAAGCTGCTGGCATCCAATTGAATCCAGCATCAATTCAGACGGCCCGGCGATGACATCCCAAACAAAAGGGGCGACGGAAAACTGGAAAAGAGGAAAGGCGGAAAAGCAGAAATGAAATGAATTATGTTAAGCATGCAAATTTGAATAAAAACAAACAAAAAAGTGACAAGGGAACAAGAAACTGCAAGCAGCGTACAAAAAAAAGTATAGAGGGAGCACACAACTGGCAAGGAAATCGACACGGACATGGGCACGGACTTTTGTGCCACAAAAATCAACTGCCAATTGCAATTTGCCAGGCCGTGTAAATAAAACATTTTTAAAACATGCACTGCCAAAACTGAGAAGCGCACAAAAATAGTGTGAAACGATAGTCATTCGTATTTAAATAAACAAGCAACAAAAAATGCAACATTTTAATAACAAATGTATCATAAAGTAGGTGTTAATAAAATTTAGAACTAAGTTATTAAATATTATTAAATAGGTACGGGTATAAAAATGTACCGAAATTTAGCTATTCGTCGAAACAAAAATCGGATATGTATGTAAATCAATGCAATGAAACGAATACCTTTAGTGAGCTTTGCTGATAGGATTTAAAGTTCCTCAGGAGCAGCTCCACACACAAAATTATGGTACGACAATTTTAAAATCATCCATTTGTTGTCAGAATCGTAGAAACCCAATCACGTTATATATATAGACCGCTATATAAATGAAAACTAGCTAGTATTCTTATCGCTTTTTTGATGCTCAATATGTATAGGTTTTTTACGTTTAAAAACGAAAGCGGCTCTTTCGATTATGCACAATGACCAACCGAAAAATAACAAATCAACTGTTAAGCAATCTAAATAGCTAAAATTTATTTAAAAATGAATGGGGTAGGGGTATAGCTTTAGAGCACCGACAATTAAATGATGTTGATGGCAAATGTGTAATAGCATACATTTTGTGCACTCACACCCGTCGGATTAAAACTATGAATTTTAATCATTTACATTAGGTGAAATAAAAAAAAGAGCATTTTACTTTTCACCGTTCATATTTTGGAGTGCAACTAGATAACCAACAAGTGGTTAATTCAGGCATTGCACAATATTATCCAATTAATTAAATAAATAAATTATATAACATTTTTTTGAGTTTTTGAATACACTTATTGGTTTTAATAATATTTGCATTCTATTATTCTGTAGTCATCTGTTATTTGTTTGGCCTGTCAGTAAGTTCAAAATTGTCGGAAAAAAGGGCCAAACCCGAAAAAGATGTGCCCCATTTAATCGTTATGGAAACGCCAGAAACCACTTCATCATCAGATCTCAGCCAGATTTCGCTGCAATCTCTGGAGGTCGAAGGCGCTGGGAAAACTGAAACCAAAACGGAAAGCGATGCCGAAATCGAGCCATGTGACTGGCAGTCGCTTTTCCACTCGATCCAGCCAAACATTCGCAAGAGGTCCGATCTGTTGATGGCCCTAGCCCACTTTCTAATCACCAAGGAGTACCGGCTGCGGAGCATCAAGAATGCTTCTGATTTTGGTGCCGGGGGGAGTACCATTACCAGTACCAGTACCAATACCAGTGAATTGCTGCCCAAAAACTGGAATCGGGATGCCCACAGATACGCCATGCACTACATCGATGAGCTGGGCAATCAATATGTTCTCTTGGCCAAACTGAGCCGCAAGGATCTGGTGATCAGCCTGCAAAACTCGACCAGCAAACGAATGTCCATCGCCTGTTTGCAGCCCGAGAATCTCGTGAAATCCACAAGTAAATCCTATTTGGCGAAGTGCATACCGAAGGCGGAGAAGATGATAAATCGTCTGCGATTCGATCTTGTGGATCCGGTAGTTCGGGGCACGAAAAGAACGGCCGATGGACCGTTTTTCGCTCAGGAAATGATCAAAAGGAAGAAGCTTCTCCTCCAGAATTCACAGCCCTCCAGAGTGACCTTCAACCTCAGCGAAAAACACCCATGCACCCGCGGGCAGTGACAATTCCACTCAAAAGTGGTCCTTTCCTATTCGAATATAGATCTCGCATTGGAGAAAATTAATTTTCTAAATTAATAAATATTATATAATATTGATTTTAAGAAATATATTTTTTTGACTTATTTGTTATAGTGTTCCAAGAAGCAAGCTCAGTTCATTAAAATACAAATAAACAAATGTTGAACCGGAAAAAATGTATATTTAAATTAAATTTAATTTATTTATAAATTAATTAATTTAATTTTTTCCAACACAAAGTAGGCTACAGGTTCAAGTGGGACCCCAGATTCCTGTCACATCTAAGAAGCATGGTACGCAAACAAGCTAGGAAAGGGGAACTCAAGAGACAATCCATCTATCCGAATACCCCCAACACATCATCCCAAGTTCAGAAGGAAGCACGGAGAAGCATACACCAAATAGAAATAAGCAAAATGTTAGACTGATCGATAGTAAATAATAAATGTTAGCCAAAAATAACAATTTATATTTTGTAAGAACTCGAACAGACTAGAGGATTCCAAGAATCATCCATCTTTGCCTAAAGATTCATCCGAAAATAATAAATTAATAAATAAATGGCAAATGAATATTAAATGATAATTTTAACAATTTAAACATTCGCACTAATTGCATTTTTTACCAACCGTATAAACAATCTTTTAAAGTAGTTTTATCATAACAAGTTAAAGAGCAAATCTTTCCTAAGAACCTTAACAAAATAAATTAATTTGTAAAACTTATTAACATATAAGACATTATTTTATCTGTTATCTGAAGCAGATCTAATACTTGTATGCCAGTGAAAATGTAGTTTTTAAAATGTTGAAACTTTAAAATCAGAGCTTAATTAAGAAAATAATTGCAAACTGTAAAAGACATTTATAACTCATACGCGATGTGGGACAGGACATTAGTCAGTCGATATCTTCTGGTCCATTTTATAAATGCGGATGGTCGTTTTCGGTTGGGTTTTTTGTTTTTGTCGCCGTTCTTGTTCAGTCACAGATTGCTGTCATTATTGTTGCCTCTCGCGCGCTTTGTCCTGCATTTATTATTTATTGTATTAATAATGCAGTCGCGTTGAAAATTTCATAATGTCCAGCAATGTCATTGTGGCAGTCCAGTTGTGCAGCAATCGCTTCGGATCTCCCTTTTTTTTTGGCTGTGTTTCAATTTTTGTCGCATATCTGCGGATGTATTATTGGATGTTGACACTTTTGTTGTTGATGCAGCTGCGGTCGCCGCAAAGTTGATGTTGATGTGGATGCTGATGGCTGGTTGGGTTTGGTTTGGTTGGATTCGGTTTGGTTTGGCTGAATGGAACCAGCGGCACCGCAGAAAACAAAACAAAACCACCTCCGTATTATCCAGTGAAATTAAAACCACTGCGTAATGGAATATGAATATCATATTACATTTCAGTGGCTGCAAATGAGTGTGTGGTGAATACCTAAAAGATAAGCTAGCTCAACTTTTGCTTTTTATATTGTACAATAATACAATAATGTAATCCAGATGTAAGCTAGTTGATTGGGGTGAACCTGCGCTAAATGTTTAATATAAAAATTTACTTTAGAATGATTTTGATTTTTTCGAATTATGTTAGAATAAATCTACCATGTTTGCCTTGTTCAAATTATATAAAGCCTTTAATTATAACAAAACACTAATAAAAATAAATACATTTGCAATTATTTTATCTTTAAAATTTATAGCTTTCTATGGGTTCATCCTATTGTGTGTCTGTGTGAGTGTTGCAGCATCATCATAAAATTCAATTAAAGCGAAACGCGCACAATCAAACAAAAGATCAAATTAAATGCCGAGCTGGGCTAGCAATTTACTTCGCTGATGTAAGAGGGCGTGGCAGCTAACCCACAGAAAAGCACATGTGTGTGGCTGGGTTTCCATGGGTGTTTATACACAGAGAAAATGCAATGATTTGAGGTAAGATGCTTAGTAAAGTTCTTGCTTGAAAATATAAATTGTAAATTATTTGTGGTTAAGTACACAGGTAAAAAAAGCATAGTCCAAATATTTTGGACTCAATTTAAATGTTTATTGCTTTGGTTTTCATTCGGTTTTAGTTAATTTAAAATAAAATATTTAAAATTTTTTTTAATTTTTCATTTGACTATTTTCCATTAATTAAAATATTAAATAAATATTCTAATATGCTTTTTTAATATTTATTTTAAATATTATTTTATTGCTTATTTGATAATAAATAAATAAATAAATATTAAACACAACATTTTGAATTCAATAGTCAGATATTCCATTTTACTACATATAACACGAATTATTTAGTATAGGTTATTAATTTTGTACATGTTATTGTTTTGAATTTAAAATGAATTATGTTCCTTCTGTGTACCCATATATAAATATATGTATGCGTGTGGAATAGACAACAGCACGCATTGCGGTTTAACGCGCTTTTCATTACTTGGCGGGGATGAAGGAGGCTGAGGCTGAAGCTGAGGCTGAATGGCTGCCAAAGGAACATCAAAGGAGGTGGTGGCCACATAGACGTGGAAGGACACGAACGAGAACGAGAACAAGGACAAGGACAAGGACAAGTTGCTGCGGTATTTTTACGACCATTTCAGTTTCGTAATGGCAATCGAAAAGCTTGTACAACCACACACACGACTAAATGGGCGAAAGGGGAGTGCACCGAAAATCATATAAAAGTCATTCCGACTTAGTTAAGCCAGCGATATTAACAAATGCCAGGAACGAGACTGCCAGCAAACAAAAAAAAAGGGCCAAGGCAGGGAAATGGGTGGCATGGCTGATAATAAACCAAGCCAGCCACAAAAGCGATATAGCAACACTAAAATCCACATGTCACAGTGGACATTTGCGGCAGACCGGAAAACCCAAACCAAAACCCGCAGGCTCAGAAAAATTAGCATTTTCTTCTGTAGTTCACATTTAAGCAAACCAAACAAGGACTTTAATAAAAATCAAAAGGAAAAGACTTTTCCAAAGTAAAATGTACACAAATTATTATTTATATAAAGAAATGTGTTTTTATACCTTGGTAATGTGTTGTCTAACGAAAAATGAATAATAAATGAGTATATGATAGATAGTAGAGATCCGTTTTTAATTGACAATTTGCTTGAAACTATTTTTGTAAGCAATCAAATCAAATAAATATAAATAGTAATGCAAAAATGTTTTTTTTATCTTTGTAATTACTCAACCATTTTCTGGAAACTATTTTGTTTGAATTTTTGTGAGCGCTCGCACAAATCAAATATTGTTTTAAATACAGCTGCAATTTTAATTTTTAATTGAATCCATGATGGTCATCAATGAAGTAGGATTTAAATGTCATGTGGCCAGCAATCAATTTCCATTCTGGCAAAGTGTTCCATGCGTTTAATCAATAAGTTGGCCGCCGAATGCAATCCATCCATCACCGCCAATCAGCCGGGAAAATGGTTGACCACAATCCAGTGTCCATTGTCTGGATGGCAAAACCGAGGTGATAGCGGCGATGACACGGGTTTCTACTTTATGTAACATCATTACCTCTTACCCACTCGCCTCTTAACCCATGAAAGCCCCAATGGCGCCATCTTGCGTGCAGGCAATTACAAAGTTTTGGGCGCTGCATTTAATTTGGTACGGCAGCAATCGGCCATCAGGCATCCGCATCCGCATTTGCCATAGTCCATTGTACAACGTACCAAACTAATAGCCGACCGCTCGGGGCGATATTTGGCCAGCAACGGGGGGCGGTGGAGGGTTAAGGGCATCGGGTAATGGGTAATGGGTAATGGGGCACGGACCCAACGAGCCGCTTAATTGAATGCCCACGGCGAAACGTGAAAAAAACCACGAAAAACAGACTGAAAAACCAGTGGGCATTTTCAAGTATGCAAAATCGAATCATAAATTACCTTTACTTAAAAATGTGCTACAATAGAACAATAGAACATGGTGCTTTAAATAAACATGTTAATATAAATGTTAAAAATCATTCTAAAAGGTTACCAAATTTTGTATAATGCTTTCTTAAAATAAAAGTAAGAAGTTAAAAGTTTGCTATAAAATATTGGTTTACTTTTTCATCCTTCCTACTTACTAAATGAGAATTTTAGCTAAATTAATTTCAAGTCCCAATATTTAAATAAAATATTTAATTAAAAATGGTTTAATACATATCATATTTTAAATGTTTATTTAATATTTCTTCATAATAAGTATATAAATATTTTTTCACTTTAGTTTTGGTTTCAAATTTCGTTTTTTATTTATTTTTTTTATCACACGGCAATGGAACGCAATATACTGCCCAAGTAAAGGGCAAAATATGTAAAGAAAACTGAAGAAAGGCAAAAATTATACATTGTATTATCGGCTGCTGAACAAGAGGGAGAAACTGGGGAAGGATGTTGTCCCAAGCATTTGGCTTCGACTTTGGCTTTTTCCCGCCGGCTGTTTGTTAATGGCAAAGCTCAAGCAAATTTTCATGTTGGCTTAGACAAAACGGCCCAGCTGCACCGCCGCCACAGAAATTGGTCTTTTTATTGTGTAACTCGCCATGGCGGCGAAGGACCTCCACTTTTTCCCCAGCTCCTTAATTTCAAAAGCGCCGACCACAAGCCGCCGCGCAGAAAAGCACCTTCTGCGCCCCATTCCTCTCGCTTCTACACAGGGAGAAATTTAACCCTAAAATATATTTTCAAAAAAGATGCTAATTTCAAATTTATCTTATCAGATAGATATTTTCTTATATTGTGGAACAATTTATGTTTTCTAAATTCTTCATTAAAAGTGCTTTGATTAATTATTCAAATTGGGAGTTAAACCGTTTAAATTTGGCATTCAACTGTTTGTATATATATATATATATATATTATGGATTTATGTCAATTGAATTAGCAATAAAACATGCTTCGAAATTTCCCCCTGTGTACCGCTCCTCTATTTTGCGCTCATTTATTTGCTGGAACATAAGCGGCAGGCAGCATTATGAAATGCCGGCGGTGGTTGTTGCCCATTTTGGTAACTGGGAACTACCAAAAGCAACGGTAACAGCAACAAAGGATGACCGCTTGCAAAAAGCTGCAAAATGGAAAAATTAAAACAAAAATATGCACCATTTTCAATTTTCTATTTTTCTTTTAGTTTGATGCGCGAGAGCAAACGATATTAAACCATAGAGCTTTAAAATATATGTACGGATATTGGCCGAATATTTTTCCAAAGAATTCAATAAAAATAGTATACAAATATGAGATGTCATGGAAACCAATTCATATCGCTTTGTACCCCAAAGCTTATGTTTTTAATAAAAAACGGTATAGGAACGGATAAGCGCCAGATATGTTTTTGCATAATTTAATAGCTGTAGGTAAATAGATATGTGATGTCCTGAGCTCCAAATTAAATAAATTTTAACATCAAAGGTTTGTGGAAAATCTATAAGCTAAGTAAAATATAAATGTAATGATAAATAAAATCCAACGATTGGTTTATAAGCTTTAAAATGAATCTACAATAACACTGCTGGCTTTTAATTTGCATTTCACACACCTTTGACCCTTTAAAGTGGAGATACTCCCTTAAAAGTCTTTCTGTATGACTGACACCCACACAAAAAACGAGGGGCGTAGGTGAAAAATTATAAAGCAAAAGCCCACTGGAACCCTATACCTTTTTGCTTCCCCATCGATTCGAAATGCCTTTGAGTCTCTATTTACTTCTAAAAATATGCAACGTCACTAGCCCATCATTCTTCTTGTGAGCTGAATGTAATCTCGTTAAAAGCTCCTCAAATAACAGCGTCCCGCCCTCAAAAGTATATATCCTGCAGGCATTTACCGACTTTTGATTTAAAGCGGGCATACAAAAAAAAATTTAAGACATTTTTTCGCCTTCGATTTTGATTTTGACAGTTGATCCCTGTGTGGAAGATGGATTTTTACTTGTGTGTCTAACATTCTTTTTTTCACGTCTGTCATCTAGCAAAATGATGATGCACCACACTTGATAAGCTGGCTAAAAATGAATTATGCAAGAGGCATCACATCAATATATGGCTGCACCATGCACTGCTTGTGTGTGCCGCGGGCGACCACCGATATGCTATATGGATATATATATATATATAAATATAAGCCAACTCCCCCGATGCGACGTCAAACAATATTGTCACTATCTAGCCAACACACAGATACACGGAGATTTGTGACATACCAACCTAGGTTAAACGCAAATAAAATCAAAACTATAAATAAATAACTATAATAAAATCAACAACAATTTTAACCCGAAAAAAATGTTATATTGTTTAATTGTAAATTTAAGATCTGTGCTATATTCGACTATAACAAAATATTGTGATATTCTTAAAACGTAATTTATTTTTTTTATTATTTTTAAAGTTAGATAACAAAATTTTTTGTATAATGTTATTAAAATTATATTATATTTTTTGAAAACACACATAGATTTACTTCAAATATAATAGAAATTACAAATTAGAATTAAATATCTTGCGATAAATGTTTCAGTGTCCCTATGCTCACTTACTCATTTTTACAGCTGTGTGAATTTTGGGACGCATTTTAATGGTGGCTTAATTAAGCGTTGCATTTTGCATGTGGTTGCCCAAAAATGGCAGCGAATAGCGCAGCGAACTTTCAGCGAGACATGGCCACTGCATCATAGCGTTTTCCCCACCCACATTTTACCGCCCGCCCACATTTTCCGCACTTCGGCTGTCACTAATCAAGCGGCGTTGCCTGTCAATTACGAGGTCCGCGGAGACAAGGACGAACAGACAGGTGCTTCCCGCTGGAGGTGCGTGGCCTGATAATGATGGATAGATTGATAAATGGATGGTCGGGTCGATGGTTGCCTGGGTGGATGGATGCATGGATGGATGGATGGATGGGTAGTGCCTCCCGAATCGGAGGGATCACATTACCACCCCATCAATGGGATTTCCTGGTTGGATTGACATAAGCATAGACCTCGATTTTGGTTTTTCTATGCACATCATGTTCGCCAGGAGTATTGCTGATTTATGTGGAATTTACCTAGGGTTTTCTGTTTAGACAAGCACACTTTGGGATATTTTATTTTGTTTTTGTTTTAATTATTACAAATTGGATTGGATTTTTACAAAAATATCTATTAATAATGAAAAAGCAAGAAGTGGCTGGCAAGGATAATACAAATATTTAAAATAAACTTTTAATACCTGATGTTGCTATATTAGGAAATACTGACAAAATTAACATATGTGATGTTAAAAATTATAACAAATAATTTTTTTTGGCATTCAAAAAGTAAGATGTTTTTGTTACATTATTACTTTTAATTCACTTTAGTAAATAAAACTATTTTCCTTTATTACAAATTGGTGAGAAAAATTATATTTGGTTTTAGTATATAATGTATTACAAAAATATCTATTGCATATTATAAAGGATAATTATAATAATTAAAATAAACTTTTACTACCTAACTCTGCTATAAAGAAAATTAGGGAATATTAACTGACAGAAATATAATAACTGATGTAAATTAAACATTTATATTAAAATGTATTAAAAAATAATCATTTTAGGCATTCCAAAAAAAAATGCTTTTATTACATCATTACTTTTAATTCACTTTAGTACAGTTTAATTATTATTTATTCAGCCCAATACTCTTGACCTATCGATCACAGCAAAATCGTTTGTAAAACGAAAAGTTTTCCCCTTGAGTTATGAAAACGCAATTGAATTGTGGGTGAAAAATGAGTGCGGGAGGGGGCGGGGCGGGGATTATCCGGCAATTTCGATGGCCTCGCATCTGTGTCAAGAGTTTGGCAAACAAATGGTGGATTATGTGCCCCGGCGCAATGTTTAATCAAGTTCACAAAAATTACATTTATTTTTTTGCCCAGAAAATCGCATAATAAATGCGGAACAGCGAGAGCGAGAATGCTGAAGAAATAAAAATTTCAATTATTGAAATGCAAATGGAATACAAATATTTGCATAAACACAGGCAAAGCGAAGCGCAAAAAAAAAAGATGCTTGCGCGTTGCCACGCCCACATTTCCAGACCCCGCCCCTCACACCATGAACTGTGCCCCATGAAATGGCTACACTCCATATTTATTTTTTTTTCAAATTCAAATCTACTCAGGCTTAGCATAGCTAAGAAACGACGGGGAAATATGGAAAAATCACAAATTTAATGAATGCGAAGATATGGAAAAGGGGGTTGGTGGAAAAAGAGGCAGGTTTGGGGGAGGGGTCTTGGGCAGGACGAGCTCCAATGTGCGTGCCGCGTAAAAATGGCAAATCTGGCCCTTATGTTGTATGTAATTAGAATGCCTGGCACATACCGAAATTAAAGCGAAATACACAGAACTAAATGATACCCCTTAAAAAAAAAACTAATTCAGTAACATTTTTTGTTAAGAAAGCACGTAAAAAATGGCCCTTAAGATAAGGAAAGAATTTAGTAATTTGTTATGTTAAGAAAGCGAGTATTTTGTATATGTTATTATTATTTCAACAAACATTTACAATTTATACCACTTAAAATAAGAAAATATTATACTTCAGTAATTTTTTTTGTTACGAAAGCTAGAATATTGATACCTTTTGAAATAAAAAAACAATTCAGTAATAATTTTTGTTCAGAAAGCCATTAAAAAAATTGAAATTATAATAAGTTGGAAATAGTGTGTATCCAACACAACTGAACTGCAATGGTATCCATATTTTTGGCTAACCCAAAAATTGGTCGCGCCAAGAAAGGATTTTGAGTGAGGGGGCTAAAAAAGTCGGTTCTAAGCAGCCCCCAGGGACTGGGGTCAAAGGTTGGGCCCCATTGGCTCCACTTGTTGCATGCCCCAATGGCCCAGCTGCATGCAAATGTTAATTAAACGAGCATGCCTCTCAAAAATTCCGCCATCCCCTCGCCGGAAAATTAATGTACTTCAGAACCCAACTCCGTTCGCAAAAGGACGAGGATGGATGGATGGGAATGGGAATGGGAAATGGAAATGGGGATTATGGGGCGAAATCCAAATTGGAAAATATTTGATGCTCCCGGTGGCTCCAGGCTGCTGCTCCCGGCTGCATTCCAATAGGAGGGCAAAAATAGTCAATGGCCAAAAAGGGGAAAATAAGCGCCACGATGGACAGGTGAAAAATGGGTGAAAGTGGGTGTGGGTGTGGGTAGTCCAATCAATATGGAAAGCACTTGAAGAGCATGATTCATATTCAACACGCGCCGAGTTTCTGCTGAAGCATTAAGAGGTTCAAATGAAATGGAACGAAACAAAATGAAATGAGAATAATAAAGGATACATTACAAAAAAGATTGCTTCAATATTAATATAAATGGGCTGCACGAAGTTTAATCTGCTAGGAATTACTTTCTCAACCTTTTTAATTTCCTCCCGTTTAAAGTAGGTAGTCAGTGTTGATATTTTTGGATATTATACATTGCTTTGGTAATATTCATCTTTACATTTTATTACAATTTAAATTTGAGTTTTAATATAATAAATACTCAAATAAATATTTTCAAATATTATTTAAAGTTAGAAATAAGTTTGCATTTTAAGCTAAGTTTATTTGCAGTTTTTTAAATCGTATAGATCAGATGCATTTGTTTCAAAGAGTTTCAAGGGCTTCACAAATCTTTAGCCTAATTTTCTCACAGTGTGCGGGGAGCAACTTTGAAAAGGAAATTAAGTACACATTGTTTTGGATGATGATTGTTGGAGGGCAAGTAGTGGGAAATGAGGGAGCCGCCATTTCATTTTCCATTCGGTTTCGGGAAATTACGAATGACTGGCCAGGACTGCGAGGACAAGGACCAGAAACAGGACAAAAAACAGAACCAGGAGCAGGAGCAGGAGCAGGACAAGCCAATGCAATCAGCGCCATGCAAAAATCTATTTGAAATTTATAGCAATCAGTGGAAATGTGGGGAATGGGGAAATGGGGGCCTTGTGCTTGCTGAGTCGTTCAATATTGTAAGTAAGTATGCATTCTAAATGCGAATAAATGAACAATAAATTGTGAGCTAGCAGCGGCAGATTGTACCGGTTTTCTTGTACTCAAGTGAGTACCTTCGCCCCACCCTCACGCTGATTGTTTTTGCCACTCGAGAAAGCATCTTCATGTCGCCGGCAAAGCCGCAATTTATTGTCCGCCTAATGCCTGCGAATGGAACGGAGAATTCCCAGGCCACAGGGGGGCGTGGATGCGCCCACGATTTGCGGCAGATTGCCTCCAGAGTCGAGGGTTCTGGCACCCATCGAAATATATTTATTTATACATTCTCCATATACCATTGCGGCCGTTTGTTTCGCAAATAAATAAAAAGGGTTATGGCTGAAAATGTTATAATGGAATGGTGTTTTTGGGCTAAATATTAATTAGGTATTATAATATTTCTAAAAGTATTTGTGGTAAAATAGTCATATTTTAAATAACATTAATTTAATTTAATTTTTTTTTTCGGAAATATCGAAGTTTTACCATTATTGGATTTTTGCTTAATGCACTTCCTTGTATTTATTATTTTTAATAATCACAATTATGAATTAAATTGTTAAAAAGACTTTCATGGAAAGACACACTCTTGTTTATCCTAAGTCCTACCTAAGTTCTACCATTATATCTTAATTGTTTTATGTATTATTGTTAATAATACTTAACATTTGCTATATAAACTGAATATTAATTCCTCGTTAATGACGTATCACTATCAATTTTTTTCCCAATTACCTCTATTGTGTTTGGATGTTAACTTGGCAACTCGTTTCCCACTTTATCCCTTTTTTTCGAACTTTATGTCCTTGTGACTGTGGTCTCTTTGGCAAATTTGCTTACTCAACAGCCCTTCCAGCTCCTCAAAGTGCAGTCTGTGCCACGCCCCCCCACTCATGTTCGGCATTTTTCGCTTTAGATAATGAAGGACCCCAGGACTCGTAAGCCCCAAGACCTGTAGGCCCAGACAGCTCATAAAGCCGCAAAGTGCCGCTATGAGTTGTCGTTGCAGCGCCACTGATGCTGTCCCTGTCAACCGTGCACTTCCAATCGCCATTACAGATGCAACAGCAATTCCAGCAACCGCTGCAGCACTTCCTGCCACGTTCCCACACCCCAAAAATTAAGCCAGATTTTTAAAAGAATTTTAAAAAATAATTATAATCCAACCATAAATATAAACAGCTTAATGCGTTGAAAAAATAAAAAATTGTTTTCAAATACTTTTTCACCAATTATAAACCTTAATTTTGCTAATGCTTACAAATTGTTCATTTTCAGTGAACTCTAAACACCTAAGCCTTTTTTAAGTTCCCCAAAACTATTTATAAAATGTACAAAATTGATTTTATTTTATTAATTTATTAATTTTATCAAAACTAATATGTATATTTCATAAAAGAATTACAAATGTACAATAGTTTTTAATAGTTATTCATGATTTTTTTTACAGTGCCTCAGGCGTGGGCGAGGCAGACTTTTGTGAATTTTTCACAACTGCAGAATGAGGCCCGGGCAGATGCAAGCGAAACGCACGAGTGTGTATGCATACATGTTCCATAAATAATCTCCATTTGCAATGCAACATGCAATGTTGGCGTTGCCTCCCGATTTTCCATTGCCTCGGCCAATGCTTCTCATTTTCATTCAGTCACTGCCTCCGGGCCAGCACTACTAACTCCAATTCTCTCAATGCACTGAGAAAAACGTTAACAGTTCGTAAGCCCTACAAAAATGATTATTTTACTTTCAATCATTCTACTTTACACAAAACAAATACTTGTTTAAATTAATACTACATTTTGTAATTATCTGTACAAAATATTTAAGGTAAACAACTGAAACTGAATTTAATTTATACTTAATAAATTATATTCACCCATTATGCTAAGTAAATATTTGATTTAAAAAGTGTAGTATAAAGTTGGTAGTGTATTGTTTAAAATACTTTAGATAAGCTGTAAGAAATAATTAAATTTGCAATGGATCTTTTACATATTTCAGTGGCAAATTTGGATTTGGATTTTTTTTTTTAATCTTTAACAAAAATGTATTTTCATTTTTAAAAAAATTTACAATTTTTGAATTAAATAAAGAGTTCTCATAATAATATTTGTTATTTTGTTTATCTTCTTTTATTAAACACACAAACATTTGTATTATTTATATCCGCCTTCGATCGGTGCAAGGCCTTGTGACACCAAGAATATAAAAACTAAGAAAGCCAAATCAAATTCGAATTGAAACACTGTTTGTCTAATTTGTTGCAGTGTAATCATCCGCCTCCTGGAGCTGTTGCATCCACTTCTGCAGTTACTGTGGCCGAGCTGTCATTGTTTATGTACGTGAATTGCAAATCTCTTCGACGGACGGAGGGACGGAATGTCCGGACTCCGGATTCTCCGCTTCTCGTTCGTGCCGCAAAGACGCCCGAAAATGGATGCCAGTTTCGGGATTGGTAATTTCGGATTTCAGATTGCAGTTGCGGTTGGACGATGCGATGTCCATATCTCCAGCCATTTCCCTCCTTCAACCCATCCTCCTTCTTTTTTATTTGCCACCTAAGCCGAGCCCTTACCCGCCCACCTTTCTTTCCACCCACTCTGACTGAAATTGGCTTTAGCCGGCTGCAGTGGAGCAGGCGAAATGCTTAAGCAAAGTTTACCGCATTGTCGCCATTTGCCGTTTTCCGTTTGCTGTTTTCCCAATCCCACTACCACTACCACTCCCCCGACAGCCAGTTTTCCGGCCAGGACTTTGCCGCACTCGCCAATCCTGGGAGTTCCTTTCTTGGGCCTCGGCTTATTACGATTATGATGTCTTTTATGGTTGCGGTCTTGTAGCAGAAAGCCGCCAGATGCTCGGGCACGCACACACATTTAGTGGGAAGCCCATGTACAGTGCGCGGCGCACCTGTATGTTCCGCAGCACACGTCCCATGGATTTCAGTGGGAGCATACAAAAAATATTAGAATCAAAGGCAAGTCATTGAAACTCCATAGGTGAAATTTTAGGTTAACAATAATGGATCATGGGATAATGGTCACCATATAGTATATTTGGACCATCATCATGCTATAACAATCGCGACTCAGCTTACTGAGTACTTAAATAATACATTTTTTAGAATTTTTTTTGCGTTCTTGAAATATCAAGAAATTGACCAAAAATCGGTATAACATTAAAAATCAAAATTTCTATGCAGAGGCGTGTCACTTTTAAATCAAGATTACATTCGCCAAATTATGCGAAATATATAATATATATATAAATTTTAAATTAACAATAATGGATCATGGGATAATGGTCACCATATAGTATATTTGGACCATCATCATGCTATAACAATCGCGACTCAGCTTACTGAGTACTTAAATAATACATTTTTTAGAATTTTTTTGCGTTCTTGAAATATCAAGAAATTGACCAAAAATCGGTATAACATTAAAAATAAAAATTTCTATGCAGAGGCGTGTCACTTTTAAATCAAGATTACATTCGCCAAATTATGCGAAATATATCTTTTCATAAATATTTAAAAACAGGGTTCCAATGTGCAATAATAATCTGAAGACTTAAACTATCACATTTGCTTACATTTACATATAACGCTTTTATATATGAAGACACCACTTGTAAAATTTGCCTCCATCGTTCATTTTCAAAAATGAATCTCCTTAATATTTTTATTTTATAGATTATTATAGACCTACACATTTATTTTCACATTTCGAATGGAAATAAAATAAAATTAAAAAACCTATCCAGTTTTATATGAAGTTTCCAATGTCAATTAAAATATAGATTTCTCTTAAAAGAGCTTTCTTTTTATAAATACCAAATACTTCAGTTTCAATAATGAAATTTGAAATCATATTTACATTTATTTGGAAGGGAAATAAAGTCACTTTTATATAGACACCACTTAAAGTTCCTTTCAATGGTTTATTTAAATACTGAAATCTTTACACTGAGGTTTACAAACTCTGTGATTTTCAATATCAACACAAATATATGTTATATAAATTTTAAAAGGAATATAAAAAAAAAATCGTAAAAAATCGTCGTTTACTCCAATTCCGGGGGAACTTATAATCGGAGTCGGAGTCGATGTTGAAGTCGAGGTTGAAGTCGAAGTCGAGGCCGAGGTCGAGGTCGGAGTCGATTTCTTCGGCAGCCGATACCACTGGATTTTCGTCCTGCGAGATGGTCTCGACATCAATGAAATCGTCTTCCTTTGTCGCTGTCATCTTGGTGACCCGATTACCATCATTGATGTATTGTCCTCCCTTGGTCTCGTAATCAAACTTTTTCCAATCGTTCGGTGCAGCCTGCGTGCCGGAACTGGTGCTGGCGATGGGTTCAGCTTGTGGCTGCTCCTGTTCGATTCCCAGAACGTCGAAGATTTCGTCGAAGCTAACGGGTCCGTCGATCAGGCCGGCCGAACCCGGCACTTCGTGGTCCCTCAGACGCATGCAGATCGCCTCGATGTTTTGCAAACGCTCCACTTCCTCCTGGCTTGCGCTGGCATCTGGGTGCTCGTAGTCCCTGATCTCCTTCAAGGCGCTATCGCACAGGTTGTCCGGGTGCCAAACGCTCCGCGGAGCCTCTGTCTTGCAGTATCCATGATCCCTGGTCGCCAAGTATCTGCTAGTGGAACTCCACATGGGATCACCATTTTTCCCATTTGAGAGGAGAATGCCAGGGGCACCGTTTTCTCTGGGGCAGCTCATTGAGTCCCGATTTTTGGCCAAAATCGGGAACTGATCTGGCATTTTGTTTTCAGCTGTGCTGGTAATGGTCTGAGAACCTGCGGATGGCACATCGTCTTTCTCGCCGAAGACACTTTTCAAATCGGAGCGCCACTCCTCCAGATAGGCACTTAGGTGGACATTATTTTCGGTCACTTTTGAATCAGTATTCTGCATGTCATCTCCGCGAGGGCAATTGCTGCTCCCCGGGGCATTGAGCTCCGACAATACCTGCGCGGCATCTGGTAGCTCCCCCATGGAGTGATAGCAGAGGCCGAAGACCGGTACCACCTTGTTCTCGTTGGAGATAGAAAGCGCCTTCGAACGGGTAAAATGAGGATTCACAATGCCGGCCTGTGGATCAATTGGTTCCGATTGGGTTGGCTGGCGTCTCTTTGCCTTAGAAACCCTCTTCGCTTTGCTTTTTTTCGGCTGTGAAATATATTAACGAACACGTTGCACATAAAACGGACGGCGTGTTCTTCGGCGTCACTGCTTACCATTTCTGTTTAACAGCTGAATTTCCTGGAAAAATTTGATGTCCGCATGCGCGCATGCGTTGTGTCCGTCAAAAAATAAAACACTGTTGCCGGAGAAAAAGAGTTGCCAAGCCACCATGTATGCGGTCCTGCACTATTTACAAATTTTATTGTTTTTTTTGCACTTGCATAAACATTTTAAACTTGCAAAGTCGGGGTGGCAGCGCCAAAATGTGATTCTTTCGCCAGGGATGCCAGATGGCTGCAATGTTAATTTAGCTTTGCGGGTTGCCAATTTTTTTTTTTTTTTCACTGGCTTGGGTCTGTACGAATTTGATGTTGAAAATTACAAGAAAGACAAGCCGAAGTTAATATACCCTTGCAGCTATTGCAAAAATTATATATTCTTGAAAACGCTAACATAATGATTAACTTGCGTATATGTATAAAAACATTTAAGCTATGATGATTGATTGATGATGATTGCAGCTCAATTATTCGATAGTTTTTATGGTAGGTATGTACATATATGATATCGTTTTTCTGATTTTAATAAAATAAAAAGCGTAATTCTGAACTGCCAAATTATTAATAAGTCAAAAAGAACTATTTTGATAAATAACTAACATGAAATTGATAAACAATAAATATTGAGAATTTTAATGCAGATTATAAGAAACTAAAACCACAAACTGTTAAGATTAAATTAGAAATACCAGACCACAAAAAAATACCAATTAAATAATACATTTCTCTGGTTAAATTGTGTATTAAATCTATGGGAATCACAATACGATTTGCTCGGCACTGGATGCTCCGGATTTGGTTTAACATGCTTGGCAACCGCGCCACAATCATCACCATCATCAGCATCATCGTCATCATCATCATCATCATCATCAGCAATATCAACATCAACCACATGATCATCGCCTTCACCATCAGTTGTGATATGCAACGCGACAGGTTTTGCTCTCCCCAAACCGTTGGCTGCAATTTCCCAAGCTACGCAGTCGGGGTTCTCCGCCGTAATATTCCCCGGAGTCGGTCTCAGTCCCAGTCCCTCCGCCGGAGAATCCTCCGCCGTATTGCGTGCGGCGGCAGATTGGAAAATCATTGCAATAACTTGCACTTGTTTATCATCTGAACTTTGCATGCTGTTGGCTTGACGACGACTACTTTCGGTTCCGTTTGAGGTTCAAGCTGTGGGCTAAAGTTGGGAACGAAGTCATAAAATGCAAGTGCTTAAAGCCAGAGAAGTTTGCATTTCAATTACATCAATGCATGCGGCATTGGGGCAACCACTTTGATAGTAAATTATTTTAAGCCTAAATAACCGCGTGCATGGAAAATTAATGAAGCATTTTCTACTATTTATATTGAGAACGCACCTAAAATAAACCGAATGAATAACTTCTATTAGTAAAAGATTTCATAGTTTTCTTAGTAATCTTAATTAATTACTTTACCTAATTTGTTAGGTAACAGATTTAAATAACTAACTAAATACTCATTTTCTGGAATTTACTATTTGATGTAGCTTTTATACATATGTACATATATGTATGTAAATATGAATCTTAACTTATTTCAAATCTTACCCGCAATGTCATAATGCAATGCAGTTTAATGCTAATTCAGATTAGGCCAAAGGCCGCAATCCAATTGAATTTCTATTGATTAACAAACGAAACGATTTGATTCCTCAATGGATTAATTCGAGCGTTGATTGTGCTCACCATATATGGCATGTGTTTGCACTTTAGTTTGCGGTACAGTGCGGCCTGGCCGCATGTATGTACATATGTATGTATAGTATATCGGACATATGTATATGATATTGATTTATCGCTGTCTGGCGCACAGATTTATTTGGCCAGAAACAATTAGTAGCACGAAAATGGCAAATGCAGATGTGAGCCTGGCCAACAAAAGGCAATGTGAAAACAAAATTTAACTTGATGATGCATAAAAAAACAATTTTACGCAAATTGTTTGGCCAGCTTGTTTGGTTGGATGGGGTAGATGGGGTAGATGGGGTAGATGCTGATGCTGATGGCGATGGTGATGGTGGTGTTTGGACAGACAATTGACCACTCAGCACATCGTTAGGATGTGCCAGGATATAAGGCAAGGAGCAGCGCCTGCCAAATCTCAATCCGCATCCAAATCGGACCAAGCAGCAGCAGCAGCTGCAGCTGCCATTTTGTTTTTGCTTGCCTTGCTGCTCACATCTGGAAATTTATGAAATTCTCCATCTTCAACTGCGTGTTCGTCTTTCGCATTTGAGTGTTGTGTGTGTACATTGACATGTCAGGCACACTGAGAGCAAAAGCTCAGTCTTTGCCCAACAACACACGCCTTTCAAAATGTTATTGAACAGCAATCAGTTGTTCTTTTGTAATCAGTAAAAAAAACATAAGACAGGTTCAAGACAGATTTTTTTTCTTTGTGAAACTTTTAATAAAAAAAACATATTTTTTAAAATAGTTGCAAAAATAAAAATGTTATATAAATATTATTGGCTTTCGTAAAATAAAACACTAACATATTTATAACTACGGAGTTGTAAAAATGATTTACATATAAAAATAACAAAATTCCTATTTATTAATTTTGTATAAATATATATAATACGGCCTGTGGGTCACCTTGAATATGGTAAAAAATATTATTGGAAATAATGCAAAATAAACAGTACGATATTATGCTTTTAAGCATTTTATATTTTAAGATTAAAAAAATAATAGTATCCCATTATAAAAATAATAGTCACGAAAACAACGAACAGCAACCGTTTCCCAAACCCCCTTTTTCTCAGTGTGTAAATAAAGTTGAAAGACAAAGGACAAAGCAAACAATGAGCAACTGGGGGAAAGGAAAGAAAAGGACTAAGAGAGGCCATGTCCTTGTCGAGGGTCGTTGAGTAAAGTGTATTCGAGTGTGGAATATAACGATTAGTTGAATCAGCTGCTACTTCTTCCACCTTTTCAGTTTCCAGTTCTACATCATCTCATTTCGGGTTCTTCAATCGCAGCCGAAAAACATATTCCCAATGCCAAAGGCCCCTAGAAAAAGAAGTTCAATTGTAAAGGACTATTAATTACCGTGGGTCTACTTCAATTCGTTGTCATATTCGCAAGAACGTTTGATTCAACTTGTGTCATATGTTATTAAATTGTAATTGTTTATTATCTTAAGGTAGACGTTTTTCTTAGAAATAGTTAATTTTTTTTATTTATTCAACTTAGCCCCATCAACATGACGAACAGCGGGTATAAAAGGAATCTTAGCAAAACTTTAGGCGCCATCTGCATTGGGTTTAAACGCGATGAAATGGGGGTGAATGTGGGATGAAAATGGGGCTGATTGAGGAAGTGATTGAGGGCAAAGGTGCAGCCTTCTGTCAGAAACTAATACCATGAATAAATGAATGAATGTTTCGATGTCGATTTCAATTCTATTTCTCACACTCCTCACTATTTTTTTCCAGGTTTCCCACTCCTCTTTCCGTACTTCTTTCTTTCCTTTTATTTTACCTTTTTTTCTCTCTGTGTTTGAGGTTTTCTCTGTGTGCAACTGCAAATAAAGTTTCGCCTTTTTGACTTGCAGCCGCTTGATTGTCGAACGCATGTTGCATAAAGCCACTTCCGCACTATCTCTCTTCGGTTCAAAATGCCTAATGCCCACCCACTGTGCACTTACAGAAAAATGGTAATATTCGCATTTGAAGTACGAAATGAAAATGGTATTTTTCTTAGCTTATGAACATAGCAATTAAAACTAGTTTTGAAGCAACTTTTGAAATTTGAATTTGAGTTTTTCATGAATTTAATACTGTAAACTATAATAAATATACACATTTGTTATATACTTTAATTTGTACTTTAAGTGTACCGCCCCGCTGACAGCCGGAAACGAGTGGCAGGATGGTGGGTGAGAGGAGGGGAGGAGAGGGGAAGAGAGGGGAAGAGAGGGGGAGTGTGACAGGAAAACGGAATTGAAAATGAAACCACGCACGCTGCAAAACACATTGTACTCTGTACTCTGTACTCGGCTAGTCCTTGCACTTGTCTTCCACTGTCTGCCAGTTGTCTCCTGCCAGCCCCTCCCCTTCCGACCCCTCCGCCCTTCACTTCCACAACTTTCCGCTCACTGACAGAAAGTCTTGAACCTAATCTTAATATATGTAAAGTAATGAGATATAAATCAAAATCAAGTTCGTTTTAATATTTCTTTAGTTTTTTTTTTTATTAATTTAAATGTTTATAAATATTTTAGATTTATTCTAATATCCTTAAAATTTAGCAAGCAAAAAAACTTTGATTTATGTATTCATTTACTGGTTACAAAAACCAAAATAAAATTAAAATATAATGTATTTACATTTTTTTATTGTTTATTTTTTAATACAAACAAATATTATAATAAACTAAGTAAAAGAGGTTATATTTGCACCGGTAAATAATAGTTGTTATTATGCTGTAAGGTGAGTTGAATATCTGTCAACTTCCAAGACATTTAATCATTGAAGCCAAAACTTAAAACATTAGCCGCTCCTTTGAACATTTAATTTTTTAAATTATAACAATATTCCATTTAAAATAAATAAATTAATTTTCAATTAATTTTAAACAATTTAAAATCAGAAATAAAAAAATGTTTAGGCTAGTAGAATAAATGATATTTGCGCCTTTATAGAATATTTTTTTATGCAGTTAAGTAAAATAAACATTTGTCAGCTGCTTAGCACTCCATATGAATTTATTTTTGGTTATTGTCTGTTGCTGATTTTTTTTAGTGCGTTACTTTTTGCTCCCCCCCCTGGCACTATTTTCAGCACCTCTTCCCAAGTTTTCCGACGGTTGCAGAAGACAGCACGTTGCCTATTGCAGCCATTACTCAAGCGACAGCAACGGGTGGCCACAGCATCCTCCGATTTCCTCGCCCGCTTTTCCCAACCCCCCGTCCATTTTCACCCCCCCTCCACCCCTCCACCCATTCAGCCATCCACCCCCTCAATGGCACTGTGCATGCAAACACGTTTCTGATTAGGAATCAACAAAACCGACAACAGCAGCCGGAAAAGGACCTGTTCCTTGGTTCCTTGGACCACCAGATAGCAGATGGGAAATGTAAGAAAATAAAAAAGAAGCAAGCAAATGCTGGGAAAAGGGGACGTGGTCATAATGACAATGCCACAAAAAGAAAAACTCACTGCAAATGCTGTCCATGCCAACTAGAATAATATTTTCATTGAAGACAGCCCCTTGTGATTGGTTTAGTTTTCAGTTGTGTTGCTTAAAATTTGAGTTTAAGGCTGCAGCTTAAAGTTTGCTACAATTCAGCAAGGACACAAAAATCAGAAGACAACTTACCTCTAGCGAATCTTGGTAAATGTGATTTTCCTTTAAATTTTCCCAAAAAAGTATGCTATACATTTTTAAACTTTTTTTTATTTTCGATCTTCAAAGGTTTTTTGTATAGTTTTTTTCATTATATATTGTTTTAATAAAAGATCTTAAATGCATTTAATCTGTAATCTGTTTTAGCTTCTATTTGAACAAGAGAAATATATCTTTTGTGTTTAAATATAAATTTCTGAATTTAAGCCACAAAAAATTGACTGCAATAACGTTTTGTCATAAGAGTTAATTATGTAATTTTCATAAGACATTTACAAAGCCCATTTTTGCAGCTTTCTGACATATTTTTTTCCACAGACATTTTATCGCAAAATTTCTTACCTCTAGCACACTAATTTTCTTCTTGTTGTTGCTATTTTTTTTGGCAACAACGAGCCTTTATTGCCGCCTAAAAATAGAGTGTCTTTAAATGTTATTTTAAGTTTCTCTTCTTTGAATTTTCCTTATCTTTCCCTGAAGAGATTTTCCCATTTCAACGCACCTTTCTTTTGGCACGCATCTTGTTTATAAGGCAATTTCGATAGACTTCAGAGAAATCAAGACAAGGGGTGGCGAAAATTTGGGGGTTGGGTGATTTAGGTTTTGAATTTGGCAACTTTTGCGCACTTTGACAACTAGCGGGAATACTTTTGTCTTGGCTTCACGAATCGTCTGCCTCAACTGGGGCACCTTAAATTACCCCGTTACCTGCCGCAGACCCTATAGCCACCCTTCTAATTTGAGCAACCCTCCCCTTCCCCCACCTCATTAATTTTCCAACCGCTTTTTCAATTTTCTCTCACGACTCAAAAAACAATATGGCAAAAGTTATGCGCCTCGAAATTTCCAACACGCTGTACCAGAGTATAGCCAACTTTGGCCCCCTCCCCTCTTGAAAACCACCGCTCCTGGCTTATAAGTTGTTGGGTTTCGCATACCTCCTCCTTTCCTCTCCCCCCCTTCCTTCTCCACATTCCCCTTTCCCCCTTCTGTACACACGAAATAAACGTGTTGAAATTTAACTAAAATTAATTTGCCAAAAATCAAGGCAAAAGTTTTGCGCCATTTTTGCTCTCTGATTTACTTGACTTCACCATTCGGGATTGTTTGGAAGGCCTCCTCCCCTTTTGTGTTTTCCCCGGACAGGGTCATAAATTTCACCGGGATTTTGGCCAACAGCCGACCGAACCGAGAGCCCTTTTGTCAATTCCAAAGTAATTCGAAGGCAAACAAGACATCCTGTCCTGGAAAATACAGAATAGTGGCTACTGAATACTGGATACTGAATACTGGTTACTGGTTACTGGGTGATGACCCCGAAATCAGATCGATTACCCAGCTGGGAATTGGGCAGAAGTTTTGCGGGCCTTAAAGGGTCGAGTGGCCTTCAATATTCTGCCACAATTCACCTTGATTTATATTATTAATTTACCTTACTGCAGTTTGCTCCATTTAATTCCGAGAGATGTTGTCGACAAGATAAATTCAATTTTCTTATTTATTGCTTTGTGTTTTAATTGCGAATTTAAATATTCCATTTCTCTTAACTCTGATTATTGTTTTACCTAATTAAAATTTGATTTGCTTTATTCGTTTACATTAACAAACAAATCCTTTGTTTTAAATTGATCTAAAAAAGTTAATTTATATAAAATAATGCTAAAATTTTTTAGATTACTCAGTTGCAGTAAATAAATTATTATATTATAAATAAAATATAAAAATAAGTATATATAAATACATTTTAATTTCTTATTATTATTATGCCAGCTTGAATTTAATTTAGATTTCTGTGATTTATTTAAGTGCTCTTAATGTTTACTCAAAGAACTCACTGCATATTTATTCATAAAAAGTGCCGGAAAACGATCTAGAATCAATAATTTTCTCAGACTCGTCCAACCATCACACATTTTTCGCCGTGCAGTTCGATCTGCAACCGTATCTGTGTATCGGTATCCTTTTGTCGATTTCCCAGGGAAATGCAGAGGGAAATGGGGTATAGTCTCACTTGGCAATTAGTTTAGTGGCTGCCAGCCCGCAGAGAAAACACAAAATTAGTGGCAGACTATAACCAGATCCGCAGAGCCAAACCGCCCTCCCCCCTCACCACACTCGTCGCCATGGCCGTAGAGCCATTCCGTATCCGGGATTCGTATCCGTCCGGATTGCGGTGCATTTTTGTGAGGCAGAGTGTGCGAAAAGTAATTTGCATATGTATTGCCATGGCATTTGCATTTATGCATGTCGACATCACCCGCTACAAAGTCCCCCTACCCCCTCCCCATGCATCCCCGTTTTGAAAACCCACGCCTCTGTGTTTTTGCATTTGCACATTTGCGGTCATGTTTATGCGCGCCAGTTAATCGATTATGCACGGGCTGAGTGAGCAGCGCCGGAAATGTGCAAATGCTGCACTTCCGCTGTTGCCGCCGGCATTTCCCCCTAAAAACACCCTGCTAAAAAAAAAACCCCCCGCCCCCTTCATCCATAACCCTCGGTTGCACTTTTTCATTTGACATCTTTTGTGTCGCAGCGAGGTGTGAAAACGGAAATCATTATCGCGTTGCTGTCACCTCTTTACCATCCGACACTATGCTGCAGTCCCCTTTTTTAAACCAGTCTACTATTTCCATAGGCTTCCTCGATTGCCCTAAGTTTCTAATAATTTTTTATTACTTTATTTTGCTTTCTATTTTTCAGGTTTTACTTTAACGTTTTAGAGTTGCCCAGTTTAATAACCATAGTAAAGCCTATTTTTGCTTTCAGGGAAAAGGGAATTCAAGTTTTAATACTACAAAATACAATTTATATGTTGGTTATAGTATAGCTTATTTTGAAGCCATGGTTTTATATTTTTAAAAACTTTCACCCTTCTTAAATATTTCAAATTTTATAATTTTTGTATTAATATTGCAGGGAAACAAATATTCGTTTTGAAAGATAGGTATTTCCCCCCACACATTTGCGGTTGTTTATTTAAACATTTATGGCCCACGGCAGCATGCCCATATCACGCATTTTGATAGATAAATATAGCAAATTTGTGCATTTTGCCAATGCGGGTTTGGGTGTGTGCACTCATCATCCATTGTAAATAGACAAAATCTAAAACTAAATTATTCAAATATTATTTTTGCACCGGTTTAAATTTTTTGTGTTGCAACTTAATTCCAATTACAAAGTTGCAAATTTGACAGGAAATAATCAAACTAAGCTTATTGTGTTTAAAGTCGCAAAAAAATTGCTGCTTTACTTGAAAAAATGTTTTTAACTCGGAGTGCCCCAAAATAAATTATTAAATAATTATTTAACATAAAAAATAGTAAACTATAAAGAAATAAAACATTTAAAAAATAGTAATGAGAGAAAAATAAGCTAAAATAAGTTGTGCATTTCTTTTATTTATAAGAACACATATGAGCTTCTTAATACAAATTTGTATTTAAAATTAACGACGTTTTTCAATTTGGTATTTCCGTAAAATCTAAAAAAACCAAAACAAACCTTAGCTGGGAATTAAGGTAAGCCATGTAGTCCAAGATAAAAGATTACTTCCAAAAAAAAATTCAAAATCGATATGCGATTGCTTTATGGCCCAAAAACCATTGATCTTGGGCCCCCATCTCCTTGGTTCGATTTATTTTCGCCAGCCATTTGGCGATGCTAATCGATGTGCATTTGTGGCTTACATCACTAATCCGCCCACATCGGGCCGGTGGTGGTGGGGGCGTGGCATAATCACTGGCCATTTATCAAGCATGCACTTGAATGTATGGACCAAGAAACAAGCTAAAGATACAAGGATACAAGATTACAAGGATACTGTTGGGAGGGTGGGGTGGGGAGGGGAGGGGGTATAGCCAAAGAAACGGCAGCTGCAAGGAGTCACAAGTGAAGACCGAAGATGGCACGTCTGAGAAATGGCCTGTTTGGATCTGGGCAACAAAGTTAATTGAGCAAACCGGCCGGCGAGGGAGCAGGCCGCAGTTGAAATCCAATTTGTCTGCAAATACACAAATGATGGTTCCTGGTACTCCGGTACTCTGGCACTCCAACTCCTTGGCTCCTTCGATAGCCCGGAGTGGCCACAACCGGAACATCCTGGAGCAGCAGAAGCATTCAGGGCAGCATCATTCATCTGCTAGGACCAACAAACAAAAAAATAGAGGGATGCAGGCCGTGAAAGAATCACCAAAGGCAGACAAAGATTCTGCTCACCAACGGCCCCCACCCACCCCACAGGGGGGCGTGGCCATCTGGTCGGCACTATCAACAACAACAACAACAACAAAAACAGCAACTTGGCCAGCAGCAACAGCAACAACATCGAAAAGGAAAGCCATCGGATACGGATCCCAGCGGGCAGCCAATTTCCCTCTCGCCCAGGACATCGCCTCTCTGCTTTGTGAATATTTCAAAAATTGCAGCAGCAAAGGAGCCACACTCAGAGAAATACTATTATAATTTATTTTTTTATTTATATTTCCTAGCGCGACAAGTGAGTACTTATATTTAGTGCGCTATATTTGAGGTAACTCTTGTATATTTTATTTTGCTCAATATTTATTGTATCCATTTCATAGAATTGTAGGCTTAGACCCTTAAATTTGAAATTATTTTCATTACGAATTCAAATTGTAATTTTTCCTTATACATTTTATAGCTATTTACCTCTAATTATTTTATTTGACATTTTTGTTTACATTACTACTATTTTAAGAAATAAAAGGATTAAAAATAGTCCTTTAATATTCCATTTTTTAAATCTACCAATCCATTTAAAAAATTTGTTTTGGTAGAATTAGCATTGCATTTTACAATTGATTCGCCAACCATTTCATGTTATTTACTGGCTAATATGACTATTTATATATAAAACATACATGTTCCATACATTATGTGTTGTTTTACAAGCCCCGATAAAGAAGCCCTCCCTTTTTCGCACAGTGCAGCTGCAGCAGGCGATGTAACATCAGTTGAATATGAAGCTGGTGTCCTCTCTTGGCAGCGGCAGTAAAATCAACAAATTTTTCAGGCTAACAGGAATGGCAGTGGCAGTGGCAGTGGCAGTGGGGCTTAGGCCCGAATGCATTTTGTGTGGCCCCTTGGAAAATAATACCCTTCCTCCGTCTAAGTGGGCACATAGTGCTGGCATGAGACAGTGAGAGTGTAAGGGTACACAAATAATGGGATGGGATGGTCTGAAAGTCCGGGGGAGTGCGATATGCATCTGACAGCATTATGGGTAAATTTGTTTGCCTTGTAAGCATATCCTTGGCGCACATCCGGCTAGGGATATGTCTACCATCTGCCTAACAAGCCAACAACAGTTTAGTTTGCTCCACTGCCCGCTGCCCTTCATCTTTCGTCTTCTGGAAAGTCTTCCTATTTCCGTCTGGCATCTGTTTGTGGTTCTCAAAGTCCGGCAGTTCTGGTGTCCTCCTTCTCCTCGTCCTCGTGGGCAACATGATCTGCTTCCAACTTAATCTGCATATGCGACCAAACATCTGGACGTCGGACTCTGCCGACATAAATTGCCGGAGAACGAGGCCCGAAATCAGGACAGCCTCCGTTCTCGACTCGGCCCAATATCAATTCGCATAGAGGCAAAAGACTGTCATTCTCTGGCATGCGGAGATATCGCAATGCGAACCAAACTTCGACTGGCCTTGGTTCACCGCAAAAGCAAAACATTTAATTGGGCAACTAAAAATATGCCAAGTTAAGGCAATATTTACTTGCCTTCACAATTGCTTACAAAACTTAATCATTTTAAATGCCCCATCTATATATATATATATATATATATATATATATATATGTATGTGGATTGCAGAACTTGAACTCTTGTGGGTCATGTCGTGTTACGTTATCAATTATCAATCAATTTACCCCATCTCCTTTTTATGTCCCTTCAACACATGCTTGCTGTCACTTCGCCATTTTGCCGTAAATCGAAAACGTTTCCCACTCGGATCGTAAAATCCGGCCATAACCCGGGCAGCATATCAAGTGCGTTTCCGTCCGGTTCCTTTGCTGATGACTCATCAATAAAGCAAATAAAACAAGCGCCGGAGATGTTACATCTCAGGTCAAAGATGTTCCACAAAAGAAAGCGGGAACATAAGCTGAATAAGGATTTCCTGGAATTTAGGTACATTTAATCAGATTAGATATTGCACAAATAAAAGACCGAAGTTCCTCTTTATTAATATGATTATTGAAAAAGGGATTGATAAATAAATTAAAAGCGGGAAAATCAGCTAAATAAGGATTTTCCGGAAGGAAAGTAAAATCAAAAATTGATTAATAAATCGTTTGAAGCTTTTTCGGTATTTTAATTACTTTTGTTAAATATCTTATAAATCTTGTTAAAATAAAATAAAACTTGTCGTTTAAAAATAAGGCCTAAGATTACAGTTTTAGACTATTCGGTATAAAAATGAAACAAATAGTATAGGGGTTATATTTGTTAGTATTTAATTAATACTTCTAATTTAATTAATACTTCTAAAATAATAATTATTATTTTCAAGACACAAAACTTTCTTTTTTTTTTTTTGGTGTAGATAATAATAATCTATTGTAGATAAATAAATAATTACATTATCGTTTGCAGCCTGGATTTCCTTTTATTATATTTATTTTAATATTTTTATATTTTTTTAGTGAATTATTTAGTCTTTTTGTAACAAACATTTTAGTCCTATAAGCTCCATCTTTAGTTAAAGAATTACTTCAGATCATTCTGCATCTCTTGTTGTCATTTAAGACTGCACCAGAACCAGCTGGAAAATGTCCATTGGCAAACTCGCAACGCGGATGCTTTCCCAAACGAAAGATCATGCACAAGTTTCCCCTTCCGCGGCGATTTTCCTTGGCCATGTCCGAGGGATTTCCCTGAAAGCCGCCCATTCCCCATCCACCTGTGGCTGCATTTTCCGCTGGCAGGACTTTTTCAACGCTCTCCAGATCGCTTAACATTTTTTTGGGACTGTCAAAGAAAGATTCTGATTTATTTTTAAAGATCAAAGAAATTATCATTAAATATTACACATCACATTCTTACCTGCAATTCGATATCGATGGGTTTTCGAAATTAATTTTTCCCAGACGTAGACAATAAAGTCGCAGTGAACTGTGCTCCGAATTCGGGGCACAACCTGCCACGCCTACTCCGAGGCCCGCCCATCAATCCAGCCAAGAGGATGACATTGTACAGATGCCGTGTATGCTTATCCCCAAACTTTGTCACAGTTAAATGACAATAAATGTCACACAAAACGCCATAAGCACTCACACACTTGTACCAGACGACATACATACATATATGTATATTTGGGAATATGTATATATATAAACATATATTTATACATACACTGATAGGAGACGACAAGGACATAAAAGGCAAAAGCTGTGTTCGCCAGCGACATCAGCGCATAAAAGTTTTCCTTTTCCCGGCTTTTCCTACCTTTTGGCCAGGCAACATGCTCGACATTTTTGCCGCTTGTCTCTTTCCTTGCATACCCTTGGATAGGGAATAGAAATTATGCTAAAAAATTATATTTCAAATCTTTAACTGATTCTGTACTTGTAATTAAACATTTTAGTAACGATGTTTATAATTAGGATCTTTAAATCACGCTTAGGTAAAACATATAGTATCTGCATTTCTGTTCTTTTTGATTTCGAACCTTATGGAGGATATTTATGTATGTAGGGTATTTAAGACGCCATTTTGTGTCATTAGTTTCTTGTTCCTTGTTTTCATTTCATTTTACTTTATTTTTATCTTATTTTTTTGTAAGTACTTAAGCCTGTGACGGAGGCACGTCATAACTTGGCCGTAAAACAGCTGACAACTCGGAGCAGAAAAGCGGGATGTGTTATGGCACCTCCTGTACAACATCTACCCCTCTCTTTCTGCCCCTGTTCGGCCATCTCTTTCTGGCCCCCGATCTGCCCTCTCTTTCTCCACCAGCTAGTTGTTTTAGTGGCTTAATGTGCTTAACAACTGTTCAACGAGGGACAAAAGGGAAAGGAATTGAATTCCGGCTGAATTTAAGGACTAAGAAAAGACACTCACCGGGGTTTTATAGCCCTCTCTTTCACTTCTTATCTTCCCCTTCTCTCTCTGTACGAGTGTGTGTGTGTGTGTGTGTGTGTATGTGTGCGGGAGCACGTCGAGAGTTGGCCGCAATAAAAAAACATCATGCGGGTAGCTGTTGCGTTGTACTATCTATCCACCTCCCATTGCAAACCGCACAAACACAAAGAAAAGTACAGACAAACCTCAGTTTAACCACCTTTAACCAAGAGAAAAAATTTCTATTAAAATTATGTTTTTTAAGATTTATGGCGCATAATTTATATTTATTTTATACTTATTCTTATATATTTTTTTTTGTTATCTAATTAAATATTTTTACCTCCAGGCCAGTATCCTTCCACCGTTTATAAAATCTTATTATTAAATTTATTCAAAAGTTTTGAAAATGTTATGAATTCAAGAACAATGTTTCTCAGAAAGCTTTTGGAGTATTTTTCAGACAAAAAAAGTTATATTTAAACTCAAGTATATCGTCTTATAGAAGTATGACTGTATATGCCATCTGTAGTATCTGGCCCTTCTCGCTCAATTTGGCAAATTCCCTCATGCACTCCACTTATTTCTAGTTTGCCTACTCGAGCCTCGTTTGTCATTCATCCAACGGCCTCCGCCTTTCTTTGCTTTCTCCGCCTTTCTCCGCTTTCTTTGTGGAGACGACGGCTTTGTTTTCCCTTTTCGGTGGGGCCTGTCGTAGGCTCTGATTGTTTGTAAATAAAATCATGAGTTTTATTGTCGCTGGGCAAACTTTGATTAAGAGCAGCGTCAAAGTATTGAAAGTGTGTATGTGGAAGCAAGCCGAAATTAAATTTGAAGGCGGCCGCGAGAGGACTACGAGAAAATCCCCCAAACTACATTGTTGAAAACTTTTGAACGCCACGAAAATCTGCACACACGAAATGCTGAAAAACAAATACCGAATTCGACAAACTTTACAAATTGAGAGAAATTGGCAGTTTTGACGGCATTTTTATTCGCATGCAATATTATTTCGTTATTTGTTCACTTCTATGCCATTGGTGTCTGTCGCTTTGGCAGCATCTGCACTTGAAAAAATGTTTGCATTTATTTTTTATCAATTAAAAATATTGCATTCTAATACCTGTTTTAAATAAAGTATTTTAGTTATTCAAATAAGATAACAGTGTTGTATAACACTGTAATTCTTACAGCAAAATCACTTGAGAATTATAAAGCACATCTAAGGTTATTCTTGTTAAGCAGTAAAAAAAAAAATATTTTTTTTAATACCCATTTAATACCAAAGTGTGTCCTTATATTCTATTGAATGTTTGCTTTGTGTCCGCCTTTCTACGCGTTTGTTTTCCATTTCACCTGGGCAATTTTTTTGTTCTCATCGTTGGCATTTGGAGTGCAACGTGACTCCCCATTTGGGGGGTTTATACATGGGGGGTATATATATGGGTGGTATGTGACTACTGGGCGGGCGAAATACCCCCCACAGCTTTTGCATTGTTTCGACAGGGCGGACAAAACACACAAATAACTGTCAAAGTTTCGAAAGTAAAGCACGGCTAAAAAAAAAAATGAAAAAAAAGCGAATCCAAAGCAAACAAGGGCAGAACAATAGTCGAACAAATTGAAAGCTTTCGATTGGTATTCCTATACTCCCCACTCGTTTCCCCACTCTTCACTTTTGATTAAAACAGAAGCAACACAAAGTGGAAGCAAGTTGGAACATATATAAAAAAATTAGTTCTTATGTCGCTATATATATAGAATTAAGATTTTGCTTTAATATTTATTAAAAAAAAATTTACAGCTCTTAGTTTAATTATCTCAGAAATCGGTAAGATTAAGTTTATGGACTAACTAGTAAAAAAAAAAAAAAAACATTTTGACCATGACGGGATTCGAACCCGCAACCTCCGTATTTGAAGTCCGACGCCATATCCTTGAAATATGTTTGATTCCTGATATATATACATTTACTGGAGTTTCGAGCAGCCGGCCCTCATGGCTAACACCCCGTGTCGCCGGGATAAATCTACCGGTGATGGAAGTTCAGTTTACTGACACGTTAATATGCGTATTCTGCATATTTCGTTTTCCTCTTAAGCCCATCCCTTTCGCTGTCATGGAAAGTGCAACAGCTCTCGCTCTTTGAACAATTTTAATTATTTCCACACGCAGCAAGGTGTAATCCTGGGCGGCCGAGGGACTCAGATACCAAGGGGTGGGGCGATACCGACCGCAGAGAGTGTGTTGGCTTTAAAGGGGAATTAAGTCGGGCAACAGGAAGTCGGCAAGCACAATAATTAAGATGAGCGCTCGAGGGGCAATTATGTGACATCAACTTGCCAATTTTCACCGCCAACTCCCCCATGCTCTCTGCTCCCTGCATATTTTATCCTGCAGTCTTGCAGCTTGTAAGCGCCACAGGATAATGCGAAAGGGTTGGCCAACAGTGGGTTAAAACACGGGGATTTTAATTTGATTTTAACGTATTTTTTTAATAACTTTTTAAAATATAATAAAAATTAATCAAATAAATTTATAAATATAAATATATTCTTCACCTTATTATCCATCCAAAAATATCAATGATTATGATTTGGTTGTAAATTCTTTAGAAGCTTTTTTAAGTTGTTCTTTTTCTTCTTTAATATTATTTACATCTTTATAACAAAAAAAAAGAAGTTGCTTTTCAATATGCGTATTTTAATAAGTTGAGCTCCGAAATCAACTAGTTAGTTTTTCATATATATAGGTTTTTTAAAAAATATATGGTTTTTATCGGATTTAGTAGGCTTTTTCCCATCTGGTAACAAGTTAACACAACTTCCAAAGTGTTTGCTCACCAGTTTGGTCACTCAACTCCTAAATCTAAAATCAAAACAGACCAGATAGAAACGACACAAAACCGAGAAATAGGAACCCTAATAACGCATTTTTGCCTCTTTTTATTAATCCAAATTTTCAACGAACCAACGGTTAGGATGAGCTCTGAACCGAATGATGGGGCTGGTGACAAGGGGGCCATAATGGAGCAAGTGGCTGGTGGTCACAAGAGGTTGGCCTTGGACCTGGCCCTGGCCAATGTGGTGGATCTTGCCCGTCGCCTGAACCTGACCAGCGTTGAGGGTTATGGCTGCTTGGAAACGGGGGCTGAGCCGGATGGCCAGAAGTCGGGAGATGACACCGCACGTGCTCCGTGCTCTGTGCCACCAGTCGGTGGCTGCAAGAGGACCTATTTGAAGCCCAAGCGGGGACGAGCCAGATTCCGCAGGACGGAGGCCCGACCCCAGACACCACGTGGCGTCCAGTGTTTGACCGCCCATCTGCCGGTTCCACCGCCACCACCACCACCCTCTCCTCGCTGTCCACAGGCCTGGGAACTTTGTTCGGCCCTGGATCGGGCCGAGGACATAGTGATCCAGTCTGGCAAGACGGACGAACTGCTGGACCAGCTGCTGTACGAGGCCAAAATCATTGACCAGCAGGTGATCCTCCAGGGTCGTATGCAACGGGACGTGGAGATGATCCGCTGCCTGGAGACGGAGTTCTCTGGCCGATCCATGCTCTACCTAACCGAGGCCATTCGAGCGGATTGCGAGAGCCAGCATGTCCAGGAGCTGCGCAATCGATGCATTCGCACCCTGAAACGCCACGAGGCACGGCTCATGAATCTGGGGCTGCAGTCCGAGGTGGACGAGTCCCAGGACGAGGGCAACGGCAAGGGCACCCAAACCGATATCTATGCTTATCAGGATACGATCGTGCCGACACTGGTCGACTTCGAATTGCCATTGGATGTACAGGAACCCGGACCAGGAGCACACAAGGCAGGCAGATCCGGAGCAGGCGATGGCCACCAAGGCGAGAAGAAAGTCCAGGATTAATAGCATTTAAATAAAGATAAGCTAACGAATGCAATTATCGTTCATTGCAGCGAAAAGTACTTCTTTAACAGCTTTTAAGCTATGAGTAAACATATTTTTAAAAATAAAATCCCATCCAAACAATGTAACTAAACTATAGCTATGCATATATGTATGTATTATCAAAATAAACTAAACGCCAAGAAAAATACTTTGCTGGTTTTTAAATCTATTTATTTGGATTTCCATAAAGCATTATGTAGCTAAACAATGGCCTATGGATATATGTATAATCAAAATATGATACCAAGAAAGACTTTTCTGGTTTGCAAATTTATATAACTAAAATCTTTAGAAAATACCTACATTATTTCAATATCCTAGTGCATTTTCAATAATTTAATTTCGGGATTAAACATGCTAGCATACTTGATTTTAGGTTGTTTTTTTGCGAGTATTATATATTATTAGTAACTGGATTTTTTTGATTAGGAGACTGCACCTTAACCTTTGCTTAATCAGCCTTTTAAATTTAAATTTATTCATAAATATTACAATAAATATAGTAGTGTTAATATAATACATACTAAAAGCTTGGTGTGCAATTTATATTTATTCAAAATATAGGCAATGTTCTAAAGTATCACAAAAACCAATTCCATTTACATCAACGTTGCACAATAATATAAAGCATTATTTACTTAATACTTTCCTAAATATTCAAATTAATTTGAATAACTTTTGAATCAAAAATACCACTGTTCATTGGCAACTTTGTGTTTGCCTTTGCATCTGTGTGTGAGGAAAGTTTTCTTGTTAAGTTGCAGATTGAATGGCGCCGGTAAACACGGCGCGGAAAGTGCAGGCCTCCGGGTGGGTTTCCACTTCCCACTCACCAGTTCGGAGATGCCAGTTTCCAGATCCAAGGACACCATGCATCCATGCCCATGATTGAGCCAATTCCTTACTCATAACTAATTGCCAGCGTCGTCGAAGTTGAAGGCGAAGGCGAAGACGAAGACGCTGGTAGCGGTGCAAAGTTTAAATTAAGTTGCGTGTCATAGTCGAAAAGTTTTCCACTTATTCAAAAGAGGCACGTGCTCCACTGAGCACCATTCCACGGAACAACTCCTGTCCCTCACTGGCCAACAACAACAGCAACAGCAAGGGCAAGATAAATAATAATAACTCCGGGCTGACAAAAATATGCATTACAGCTTTACGTGCAGACAAAATGACAAATAAGTGAGCTAAATCTATAGAAAACTAAATAAGTTTGGCTACGTTGTAAGCCATTAAAAACCGTAAAGTAATTCAAAACAATAAATCAATAAAATATAACTCAGGGGTCATATTAAAAGGTGCCCAATAAAGGCTTTCTTCGTTCAAGGTTTTCCTACAAAATCGAATGCGAATTTTCAACTAATAAATAGGCTTCTTTTATTTAGACATTTAATCAAATGCATAACATTTAAATGGAATTTTCTCTGCATGTGCAATGTAAGTCCTACAATTTCTTACCGCCATCACACACATTTGTTAGGGTTTATCACGCTTTATCTTAGGATAATTTCCAGTTGATATATGTAAATGTCATACAATCGAACACTGAGTAACACTTGAGTGGACCATCTCTTCAGTTTGTTTTCACCTTCGGCTGCGGCGTCGTCGATGGCGACTCATCGAAGTCCAGGTAGTCGGCGTAGTCCCGTCGCTTGGACAGCGCCAGAGTCCAGCAGATGATCCACAGGGGCAGGAAGATCGTACAGATGACAAAGTACAGCCAGTTGCCATAGATCTGGAAATGAAAAAATGCATATTTAACATAAGTTGGGTACTTTAGGATCATTAAAAATAAATGCAGTTAACCGCCAGTTTATTACTAGCTTACAGGCTTTTATTTTAAATTAAATATTTATATTTGAGAACCCAAAAATGTCCTAGTTTTATATGGTTTGTAATTCTCTAACTATGTCTCACCATAAATAAAAATATAATAAAATAGCAATGTACAGTAGGTATGAATCCATTAATGTGGTAGTTAAAGAACGTATAATTTTTAGTAAATTTGTATTAAAGCTGCTGTATTTGAAGCTGTGCTTATAATTCTGTTAAGAGTTTTTATTTTGTTTTCATTTTAAACCAAATTTAACAAAATGAGAAGAAAACTTTTAAACTTTTTAATCTGGTTATAACTATATATTATATAACAAACAGAAGTTTTATCTAATATCGAAAGCCAAAAATAATGAAGTAAACTCACCACGGAATCGATGAGCCCGTAGGCGGAGGCATCCATGGCCGCGGTGGCCGCCCTCAGCATGATCTTCTGCAGCGGCAGCTCCGGGAACTGGTAGAACGTCATGGCCAGCACGATCACATAGATGACCATCATGGGGTTCATGACCAGCGTGACCAGGCGGATCGAGTTCCGCAGCGTGCTGCGCGAGTTCTCCTCCTTGGTCTCCAGCGAGATGACCAGCGGCACCGTCAGCACGGCCGCAAAGAATCCCAGGGCGAAGTTGAGCAGCCCGATGACGATCAAGGCGCAGCCATAGATCAACAGGAAGGCCACGTGCAGCAGCTCCAATCCTCCGGGCGGCAGAACGACCACAAAGGGCAGGATGAAACCGATGAGGGACAGGAAACTCAGCACCGAGGTGGTCAGCGGTGCGGCGCCCATGGGAATCTCGAGGAAGTACTGCTGCAGCGGCAGCACGTTGCACAGGAAACCGATTAGCAGGGTGGCCGTGAGGTAGATGAGCACCGAGCCATATGGCAGCTCAAATTTATCCGTATCAGAGTCTGCCTCGAATTGCATTTTCTGCTCCTGCTCCTGCTCCAGCTCCAGCTCCTGGTTCAGCTCCTGTGTCCTGACCAAACCCGCCGCCGTTTCCAGTTCGGCATTGAGCGCCGGCAGCGTGGACCACGTTAGGTAGGCCTTCACAAAGGCACAGGCCACCAGAGCCACCAATGCGGGCATATAGTCCCCGATGGAGATGTACCGGTCATTGTTCACGATCACATAGAAGAAGAAGCTCTGGTGAAAGCGCTCCAGCAGATTGTTCAGGCTCCTGGCAATGCCCTCGATGGCTTTCAGCAGAGGCACCGCCGCGGAGCCCGGACTTCCCTTCAGCGTGGCATGGGTGGCCCGCCGATTGGCGGCTATGGTGAGGGCATCAATGCGATAGCGGTGGAACAGCCCGTGATTGCCGTTGGGCACGCCCGACGACTGGCTGGCCAACATGGTCAGCATCTGGCGAAGATTCTGCTCGAACGCGGACTGACTGTGGCGGCGCTTCTTGCGCGGTGCCTGCTTATAGCCAGAGGCGATGCCCTCGCGGGCCATAATCCGCTGCACCAGATTGAACATGTCTAGATTGGGCAGCTTGCCATTCAAGCCCTCGATGCGCACATCCACATGGTCGATCTCCAGGTCCTGGACTTCAATATTGAGGGCCGCTTGCAATGAGCCAGCGCGGGCAGGCAAATTGCCGGGACGCAGATACGCCTTGCTCACATCCAGATCCCGATCCCCGTCGTGATAGGCCTCCAGCCAGGCCTGCATGCCCAGCTGCTCCTGTTCGGTGACCAGGAAGATCAGATCCTTGGCCCAGTAGTTCTTGCGCCGCGCGAAATCGGCAAAGGCCAGCAGCAGCGGCACGCTGGCCGAGATGTCCGTGTGCACGGAGCTGGCGGCGCGATAGGGAGCGGCGAAAACAATGCCCTCCGTGGAGGCAATCCTTGGTGCCCTCAGTATCCCATAGATGTTCTTGCCGTGATACTCCTTGCCGCCGCCAAAGGGATAGCGCAGCGTGTAGTTGTGCGTGTGCGTCTCCAGCCCGAACTCGTTCATCTTGGCCGCAATCCAGGCGTGCGGCGTGGTGGACAGGTGATCCTTCCGCTCGCGCTGCAGTTCCTCCAGCAGCTGTATGGCCAGCCGATTGGCATCGATGCGGATCTCCGGGTAGACCAGGCCTATTTTAAGGGGATAGCACTTGGTAATAGAGGTCTTTCTTGGGCAACAGAGGAAAAAGTGGATAAAACGACATGGCACCCACCTGGGGAGAGGGCATTCTCGGAGAGATAAGTGCCGTGGTTGAACTCCGGCAGCGCCAAACAGAAGAACCAGGCCACACCCGCCACATACAGGGCGTAGCACACTTTGCGGACATGTCGCGCCAGTCCGTCCACCAGTTTGCTCTGCGTCGATATCGACGGATCGGACAGGAGGCCCATTTTCGGTCCCGCGCAGCTATATCCTGTATATATCCCCAATCACAACAACAAAATTTGGATGCCCGGCGAATTGGAGGTATTTCGATGCGGGCGCTATCGATATCGTGTTCGATAGCACTATCGTTATCGGTTGGACGGACATGCTCGCTAGCGAGGAGCAAGTATGCGATAGATCTTAGAGCTTTTTAAATTATGAATCATATAATAATATTTAGATATATATTTTATTATTTTATTTTTTTTAATTTTATTCAGGCTTACTCCACATTAAAAAAAAATTTAGAATAAAGGAAATATATAAATAAGAGAATTAATTTTGCTTGATGGACCTTAAGGCCACAATATTTACTAGTTCTGTGCAAAAATATTTTTTAATTATATATGGCTGGCTCCATATATATGCTTTTTTTTTTTACCTAAGAGCTTTTGTTAAATTAAATGTTTTTATTGCCGTTTCCTTATAAGATTTAAATTATTGTGACATATTAACAAATATTGTAAAAATGTCAGCATAAATAATAGTTTGACGAAAATTTGTTTGCATTATCATATTTTATTATAATATATTTATTGGTTTATTGTTTATAATCAAGTCAATTAAAAGAAAATCAATTTCTGATAAATTTTGAATGTTCTCCGTTTCTCGGTTTTTATTAGATTTAATATAAGGTAAATGTATTCAAGATGTATGTTACAGATAAACTTGTATTAATAAAATATAATGAAACTGGTTGACTTTGTGTGCAAGATGTATTCTTTCTTTTTTTTATTCACGACGTTAATGTAACGAAAAACGTATTTAAGACAGGACACACAAATGTACTTATTGTCTTCAAAAAAAAAAAAAAACACAAACGTTTCATGTTTAAAGTCCTTGGATTTCTGAAAATATAGCTGCTTGAGGTTTTATGATTAAGCAGACTTTTGATATTCGTTTGCAGTTGGCAAATATTTAAGTAAATAATGAAGTAATACATTCAAATTTCTTACATTTATATCTTCAGATGATTAAGCTTTACGTTATATAACTATTTCGTAAATCAGAGTTTTTACACTTGCTTCGAACACTAAGGGTTACAACAGCCTATTGACTACGAAAAAAAAAGTTTGGCGTAACTAAGAGTTTATACATTTGCTTCAAACAACAAGGGTTACAACAGCCTATCAGTAAGGTTCCCTATCAACTATGAAAAAAAAACTGAAAACCAAATGTTTCAACAAAACGTAACTTAAGTTTTTCATTGCTTATTGTTTTGAATGCTCCAAATGCTTCAGTTTTAAGTCAGAAAATCTATATAGTATGTAAGCCTACTCCTATGGCTCCTTAAAAATATGAAAAAAAAAGGGTCTCAATCTTCATCATCGTCTATAACAATAATTTGCGATGATGGCAGGACGGGGTCCCGTGGTTCCGTATGCTAGCCGGAACTGCCCGGAACTCTGGCCACTGCCGCCGCACTATGTGGATTCCAGACGAGGTAATCGGTGTCGATTGTCAGCTTGGGCTGCTTGAACTGCGGCAGCTGGAGGTGATCGTGAATGGTCTTGGCCGTAACGCAGATGACATTCTGGCCCTTCCAGTACTTGATCATCTTCATGGACTGCAGCGTGTAGATGATGTCGTCGTGGGTGATGCCACTCATGTCGCTCAGCTCCTTGATTGTGGTCTGCTCCGGCGAGCAACGGTTCTTCATCAGATCCAACAGGGTGTACGCCCAATAGCTGCGGTAGCTCAGCCTCCCGAGATCCGACAGCGGCTTCTCCGGACTCCCGATGACGCCCTCCTTGCGCGATAACTCATAGCTGAAGGCAATGAGCAGCTTACCGAATCCCTTGCGCTGATGCGGCGGCAGGACGAGGATGCAGGCCACATTGTTGTTGTCCAGCGACTTCTTCTCCTTGGAAAAATAGCCCACAATGTGGCTGCCCTCCTTATCCGTCTCGCAGAGGATGTAAAAGAAAAACGGATCCATATCGAAGTACAGCACCTTGTGGTCCAAAAAGAGCTTGGCCATCAGGCAGAGCAGCTGGCAGTACAGTGACTCCTCCTTGCCGTTCACCTCGTAGATGGATATGTTGCCCTTCCGGTAGATCTCCCTGCCCGGTGGACGCCTCTTCTTGCAATCGTAGAGATGGTAGGCGTAGCTATTCCTAAATCGCATATACTTCAGGCAGTACTCGCACACATACAGGGTCCTCGCCTTGCCGTATTCCTCGGGAAAGGGACTAAAGTACCAGGTGTCTATCTCGTAGTTGCCAAACTGCAGCTTATCAATGTACTTGATCTTGGTGATGGACTCGTGCTCCTTCTCGAGTGCCGCCTGCGAGGCGGTCAACTCGGCATGGCTCTTCTGCACGTGGTTAATCTCGTCGTAACGCCTCTTCTGGTAACGCGTCATCTTCCGGTCGCTGTAGTCATAGCGATTGTTCTCGCAATACGACAGGTAGTAGTCCTTGTTTCCCGCTCGCTTCTGTCGCTCGGCGGAGGAGGCCGCTGCCGCTGCGGCCGCCTGTTGGGCCAGCATCTCACGGCTGGTGCTGGGCTGATCGGGGGCCAGGGCTGGTGCCGGCAGGACAGTAATGCCGCCCAAGTCATCCGCGTTGTCCGAGATGCGGTGCCTGCCCACCCAACCGTCCAGACGGCGATTCAGACCCACATAGTGCACGTAATACTCATCCGGAGAGGCCGCATTCTCCGTAGCTCGCGATTGCAGCACCTGGCCGGCGTGCACAGTGCCATCATCGCGCCGAATATAGTAGATCTTCTCCGGGTTCTCGTTTATATCAATCTTCTGCATCAGCGGATCGCCGCCCGTTCTGATCACCGTCTCCCTGGAGGTGCTGTCGTGCGTGTCCAAGGTCAGCACATCGTCCTCGTCCTCCTCCTCCTCCTCCTCCTCCTCGTCGTCGTCCTCGCTGCTGCTCGTCTCGCTGCTGTCATCAGAAATGGCCTCGACATTGGCGCCGAGCACGGTTTGACTGGGCAGTACGGTCGGAGGTGGCATGTAGCGCTGGCGAGGATCGCGGGGCGGCGCCTGGCGGGCGAGTGGTTGCTGCTCCTCGTGCTGGGTGCCCTCCTGCATGTAGCGAACGCGCATCGAGGACAGGCGCTGGCGGGGATCGCGATGGGTTGTGTCCTGCGAGACGTGGCTGCGCATATGGCTGGACTGGCCAACGCTGGGTGGTTCCTCGCCATCGTCGGTGGGCGAGGCGGGTGTTTCGGGGACTTCATCCTCAACAGGCATCGGAAGTGGTGCAGCCTGCGGTATTCCCAGTTGGGATGCCCCCTTCAGGCGAAGTGGAGCGGGTATGGTGACCACCTCGGTGATAATGGCCTTGGTGGGCGCATCGGGATCTATGCCGTAGTCGTTGATGTTGGAACCACTGCCATAGTCACTGATGTCCGCCACAGAGATCATCTTTTTTGGAGCAGGCTTATCCTCGTTGTCAACCTCCACTTCCTGCTCTTGCTGGATATCCCGATCCTGCTCCGGCATCTTCTCCTGCTCCTCATTCTGGGCCTGCTCTTGCTCTTCCTGTTCTGCAGGAGGCGTCTCGTCCGCCTCGCTTATATTGTCGTATCGCGAGGAACTGGAGCCACTGCCATAGGCATTGATGTCGGCCACGCAGATCACAGTATTGGAAGAGGGATCATCCTCGGTGTCCAAGTCCTGGTCCACCTCCACTACCTGCTCTTGTTGGGCAACCTGACCCTGATTCTGTTCCGGCATATTCACCTGCTCCTGATCCTGAGGCTGCTGCTCCTCCTCCTGCTGCTCCTGCTGCTGTTCCTGTTCCGGAGGCGCCTCCTCCGCCTCGCTGATATCGTCGTAGCGCGAGGAACTGGATGTGCTGGTGGAGCTGTTCGAAGTGCTGCTAGTGGGAGTGCTGTCCTCGGAAATGGGACTGATGTCGCGATGCAGCCGCTTCGCTGGTAGTTCCGACTCCAATGTCTCCTCCACCTGGACACCACCACTGAGGTCCAGCGACTGTTCCGCCGACTGATCCGAGCCGCTGACATCCAGACTGGCGCTCAATAAGGCGGCCGCATCTTCGACCGGCGTCCTCGGTGGACCGCCCTCTGTGTAGTCATCCGCCGCTTGCTGCTCCTCCGGCGGCTGCTCTTCCGCGTGGCCCACGCTGGGCGTCTGTTCCAGCTCCGCATCAGACATACTTGCTGCTAGATTCCGGTTCCTCCAATTGCGTGTTATTTTCACTTGTTTGTCACACGAAATGAAATGCTTGCGTTACAATCGGCTTTAGGAGGTATCTATCGATATATTTCATCGGCAGCTATAAGCCAGTGTTGCCAGCCTGGCTTTTTTTATTTTTTAAGACAATTGCTATTCAAAATCGAAAATTCTAGCTTTTTTCTCAGTACCAAAGCTTTTTTCGCATAGTTTAGTAAAATCTCACAGTATGAAACAACTTCTTTGTTTTATCAAGACTTGTTAATGCCATCAATAATTTTTAAAGCAAATGTTGCATTGAAGTTAATATACAAAAAGAAAAATTGATAAATATATGTGACCTGAACAACTATTATCTTTTTTTTTACAAATTTGTTTTAGCTTCTTTCAACAATGTCCCGTCAGCTTCAGTATCGAAATGTCCGTTATCGATGTGAACTATCGACGACATTTTTGGCGCTTTTGAAACTCAGGTTCTAGATTTTTCTCTTAAATTGAATTTTTCCAAGAAGGAAGGGAATTCATGGAAAAAGTGCGCGACTTATTAGTTCCAGCTAAACTTGCATGTCATTTCCTTGTAACCACGAGGGTGTCCAAATAAAACCAAAGAAGCAGCCGAGGTATTAGTTGTAATAGCGTAGTATCTTCTTGAACTTAAAAAAAATTAAATAATAGTTAAATTAAAAAAAAAAACGGTTTAATGACATACATATATTCTATTGCAAAGATATGAATTAAATAAATTTAACATAGGTATAGATTTATATTTTTTAGTTCATAAACAACATTTATGTGAATGTGAATTTTGTGAATTATTATATGTACATATGTATTATGGAGTTTTGTGTATTAATATTTTTTATTATTTAGATTCCTCTCCAATTTAATAATAATAAATCCTTTTTTTGCTTTTCTATACTCAATGTTATAAAATAATTTAAATAATTATATAATTTTTAAACCGCAGAATATAACATTTAAGATTGTCGAATCTCTGCAACATTATAGTAGCACATATTAAGCTAGAGCTTTACAACTTCTGGGAAAGCAGATTAAATATACAATTATTATTTTAAATTATTTTAATTTTCTATTAAAGACATTAAAACCCTCTAACCAAAGACCAAAGTAACTAACCAAAGTATTTTTGCAAATTTTTATTGAACATCTATCCTACAGAAATAACGCGCAAACAATTATTGGTAGTTATGTATGTATATTGCTAAATACAGACAGCTAAAAGCACGGTATGAATTTGGAATTCTTAAAAAATCTTAAATGCATCGATATAACAAATGAAGAGTCGAGTTTTCTCTGACGTGAGGGGTGTCGCAATATGCAGTATGCAAATATGCAGAGACCATTACATAACCCCGTCGAGTATAGATCAGATCGTGGGTTCCGTACATAAATAAGTTATATATCTATATAAATGTGACGCGTGTTCGCTATGGCCACCGTTTCGACAATAAGTATTTAGCTTTGGATTTGCATCACATCAAATGTTGACTAGGATGATCCCGATGATCCTGTCCAGACTAGCGTAGGTTCAGCTGCCTTTGCTGGCCGCGATCGTAGAATAGCAGATAGGCGGGGACGCTCAACACCTCGTCGATGCTCACCTCCCGCACAATCGTATCGGATGTGTAGAACCATCTGCGGGAGTGAGGGAAACTCGTGTTTATACATGGATTATACGAAAAGTACTGACCAACTCACCTATGTGCATTCCGCAGCGAACCACGCCTGTAGGTCACAAAATGTCCGCTGTTCGCCTCGCCCGAATGAACCACCACGGCCAGCAGGCGATACAAATTCTTGGGGAACATCGTGCCGAATCCCTCGCCGCCGCCCACGCCATTGTTCATCGGCAGGCTGGTGGAGTATAGCGACATCGTCGAGCCCCAGGGAGTTCCAGCCTGAAAGCAAGAAGGAATTTACCAAAGGTTTGCTCAAAAAAGTAGCTTTAAGGTATATTTTTATAGGTTAGTAAGTTAAAACCTAGTTTTATCGAGGTTATAGAATAACAAAACGCTGTTAGATTACCAGAAAATATAATTAACAACTAAGTAATCTATCAACTGATTAAACAAAGATTAAATAACAATAAAAGAATAATAAAATTGTAATTACGCAATCTACAAAAACTAACCGATTCTTAACTCAAAATATATTTAAATTTGTATATTTTGAAAATTCTATTTGCGCAAAATAGAAAGAGAAACCCAATATTTTTTGAGATTTCTGGGGGTTTTTGTAAAAATTATTGTTTATAAACATGTAATGTTAAAGTTGTATTATAACAACGTTCTTCACTAACATTTAATGGATAAAATATCAAAGATTCACATCAAAATGCTTTGATCTCAAGCCATTAAGATTGAACTAATGCATATAATTGCATTATGTTGATGGATTTGTAAGTCTTTTCCAAACATTTAAGAATAAATGACTTAAATCTAACTAAAGCTCTCACCTGGCTGTTGAGATGCGGCTGGACGAAGCTATATGGTGCCATGGAGAGGCTCTCGGGGAAGTGTACGTAGTCCTGTCGCTTGCACACCTGCCCAGTTGGCAGCCACACCGTCCGCGCCACATGGATGCACAGGCAGGCTGGCAGTTTGGCGAACGTAACCGATTTGGTGTGCGTGGTCGTCTCGTTGCAGGAATCGCACTTGACATCGCTCAGATCCTCCGATGTGATATAATCGCTGAGCAAATGGCCCAAACTCAAACCAGTCCTACGCTGCGGCGGCAGATTGAGGGTGATGCTATCGAACTTGTCATACCGCACCGCCGACTTGGAGCCGCAGCCATTGCACACAATCTGGGCACCCATGGCGCCCTGAAACGGATGCGCCACCTGGCTGGGCATCATGTTGGACCAGATGGACACGCGTCCGGGTCCGCGATGCAGACGCTCCAGTGAACGACACGAACTGGACACGCGGCGATTGAGGTTCTCCTCCTGTGATTGTGGATGTCGCGGTCGCGACATACGCTCCCCGCCCAACGTGGGCGTGGCCAACGACTCCAATTCACTGGCCAGCGGAAAGCCAAAAGGTGTCCCGGGTGAAACAGCGTCCAGGAGCAGGGAGCCCAGACGATCGTTGCCCTCGCGCTCGCAAACGGAGGCCGGTGAATCGGGCGTGTGCGCCTCGGAACGCACCAATCGCTGCAAACTGGTGCTCTCATCGTACTCCATGTTCAGGAAATCGGTGAGCATGGCACTCGACGGCCTGTTCGGTTGATCGCCGATCCTCTGGCTGGCTCCTAGACCCGCTGCCATGGAGCTAATTGGCCGGAAGCCACCAATCGGAGTGGCTGTGCCGGCAAAGCTGCTCGTCTCATCGTTGTCCGTGGGCAGAGCATCCGATAGACAGCCCAAGGGTTGTGGGCGTATGGCCTCCTCCTCGAGGGAGGACAATAGCACATGAAACAGCTCGTGGGCATCGTGCTCCTCCTGCGGAATGACCCAGCCCAAGGCATTTAAGGCCCGCAGCACCGCGCCCGGGGAGTGGGGATCCCCACGCAAGGTGGCATGGGTGCCATTGACCACCTCCAGGGTGTTCAGCATCGAGGTGATCAAACTCCTTCGATCCGGTGAGGCATTATTGTACAATTGCAGCCAGGCAATGAACTGGGGACAGGCGGCCATCGCCTGGAGCAGGGTGTTCAAGAAGCAAGTCCTTCCGAAGTTGTGGAGTCCGGCAATTTGACCGCGTCGTTGGCGCAACCGGGAACCTGAAAATGTGAGCGTTACGGGAATACTATTTCGGGGGTACTATATTGGTCCACTCACCCGAGGGACCCCAAAAAACAAAGGCTCCCACAACGGCGGCCACCGTAACTCCGGCGGCCATCAAAATCTTTTCGCTCTCCATGGATTTCCAGTGGTTTTCCGGTGCCAAAAACCTACAGCATGGAGGCCGAGTGTCCGGGAACTCCTGATCCCGCTACAACCAAAAACAGAGCACCGTTGCCAAAACGAAAAAACTGGTAAATTTTGCCCGAAAAATTTTGTGTCTGTTCGTGTGTTGTAAAGTAATTCGATTCTCAATACCTCGCAACACTGGCACACGGTGAAATTATCGATATCGTTGCGGGACGAAAATAATTAATCAAAATTTTGCACTACGTCTGTGTAGTTTTAAAATAACAGTTAGGGCTACGAACATTGTACAAATAAAATACAAAAAAGCTTTTGGTTGCCCAAGGCACGACACATAACTTGTTCTGCTTTTGGCTTAAATATCTATTAACAATTTGTGATATGCCTGTTATATTTGCTCATATTTTATAAGTCACACACTACATTTCTCAGTTCATAGCTTTAACAATTAAACACCTATTTTAAAGTGGTGTACACCAAAAAGTTTTCATTTTAATTGTCTATAATAATAATAGTCTGCGTTTTAAGTTTCAATTTGAAAGTAATTTTTCCAAATTTAAATAACCTTTCGTGCAGGCTATCGATATCGAACTTCGATAGTCGAACAACAACAGCTGTGTTGGAAAGGCGAAAGGGGAATGGAAAAACAAAGTAGACACAACAAACAACGTTTTTAAAAATTGAAACGGAAAAACATTCGGAAATTGGTTGTCGTTCGTGACAGTTGATAAAATTTTCATCAACTCGGATCCTGGGGGTTTAAATTATAGGGAGCAAAGTCAAGTGGAATTTAATTGCAAAATTTGTGAGTGATTGTGAAGGGTGAATCAGCTGTGGGACAACAAATTTATTAAGATTCTGGAACCTTCTCGTTGGTTTTTGTTTCATCTTAAACGTAAGTAATGGAAATGGATGCTTTTTTCGACCCACTTTACCCAGCGTCCTTGTGTCCATTTCCCAATTTTCTCAGCTGAGATGTGCTGCGCAATAGGAAAACCACAACACAAAATAAATACACACACATACACACTAGCTTTTTTTAATCTGTTTTCTTTGCTGCTTTATTGCGCTGTTTGTTTATGTCGACCATTCGTTGTGCAATTTGCTCTCATTTCCCGCATTTAATTTTGGAATCTGTGCCACGCTGATCGCCAAATTGCATATTCTAGAATTTTCTAGAATATTCAAAAGTGTTGCATTTCAACATTTATTCAAATCTCTCGTTTTTTGTCTTTGTTTCTTTGTCCCACACACACTTGTTTGGCATGTGGGTGTGTATGTGTGCGAGTCACGTTTAACGGTTTTTCCTCGTGTGTGTTGTGTTTGCACAGTGGATATTGCCTAACAATTATTGCGAAAGTGAATGTATTTCGAACCACTATTTTTGGTGAAGAAATATGTATGTATAAATAGATAGATTCAATGTCAAACATTTTTTGCTTCTTAATACAAAGAAAAATACATGTTTTGATATTTTTGAAATATTCTTTAGTGTTGAGAAACTTTCAAGTTTGAATTTTGAAATATATACACAAATAATGAAATTTGTTATAGAACATTTCAAAATAAAAATGTTTGGTTCCAATTTAAAGATAACCGAATCTCATATGAAAAATCAAGTTTTTCGATTTTGAACTTCCGTACAATAAAAAATTTTAACTTAAATGTTGTTGATTTGAAAAGCTAAAGAATATTATTTCGCTACATAATAAGCCCCAAATATAAGCTTAAAAAGGCGATTTTCAATAACGATTTCGAAGTTTCTGTATTCGGAAATAATTTTAAACAAAAGCCCTACTTTAAGTTAAATAAAAAAATGACTTGTATCAGAGATCCACTGTATTTGAAACCCCCTTTTGAACACTTCCCAGGCAAACTGACCCCGAGCCGAGCTTCATCAACGACCTCGAACAAAGAACAAAGAAAGCGCGACTGCAATTGCCAACTGCCATTGCCATATTGCCATAGAGCCATATAGCCATATAGCCACACATCCATATATAACTGGCTCTAACCAGTGGCAAAAAACAAATTCGCATTTGGTCAAAACCAGTTGCTGCAGCTGCCTAACGTCGCATTTCCGCCAGAAAGGCAGACAACAAAGAGTTGGTAACAAACATGGATGCCCAGGAGAACAGGAGCGGACAGTCTGGTGCCCGCCAGGATGAGCTGGAGGAGCGACGAATCCGGACGGACAGCGAGAGCTCCGTGGACAGCATGACCCGCTTCGTGCTGCCCAGCCTGGATGGCACTCCGCCGAAGATCGTCACCATGGACGAGGTGTCCAGCATGTTCAAGAACCTGCGGAACATGGAGCTGGCCCATGAGATAGCCCTCAATCCGGACTTCAAGCTGCAGACGTACGAACCGCCTTCGGATAGGTAAGACTACCAATCAGATAAATACCATGAAGTCATTGTTAACAATGGCAATATACATAGATAAAAATATAGACACTTGTTTCATATATTTTCGCCGAATGAATAAAACCCAAAAGAGGGGATACCAATTTTACTGCTGCTTTTAATTTTATAATTTTGATATTCTATCAGACAATATAATGTATAATCCTTATTATCATATTATGTTGATAATTTATTAGCCTTACAAGCTATATTTTAAAATTCAAATTCAAATTAAATTTGTATTTCCTAATGAATATTAACAAATTGATGTTTACCTTTCCACAGTTTGGAAGGATCCATCAAGAAGATTATGCACAAGGCCTTCTGGGATTTGCTGCGCCAACAATTGGAACGCCAGCCGCCCTCTTATGACCAGGCCATCCGATTGCTGGCCGAGATCAAGGAGATGTTTCCCCAGATGCTATCGCCCAACAATGAGCGTGCCCTGGGCCACATCAACGATGTGCTGGATGCTGCCGTAATCCGCCAACAGGCGGAGCGGGGAACCATTGACTTTCGGTCGTATGCCAACTTTGTGATCAAAATCCTGTCGCGATCCTGTTCGCCGGCCAGAGACGATGCCGTTGCCGCTCTCCTAGAGATCGACGACGTGGTGGACACGTTCCGGGGAATCCTTGAGGTGATGACCCTAATGAAGCTGGACATGGCCAACTTTATGCTGGCCCTGGCGCGCACCGAAATCGCCGCCAATTCGGTGCAGTACGAGAAGGAGAAGTTTAGCAAGTACCTGCGCGAGTTCCATGGAAATGGTGGGTCTTCGAGAACCAGCCTAAGAATAGTTATGAATCTGGTTGATAACTTGTAATTGACTTATTTCCAGCTGGTTTTCCGGCCACTGAGGACTGGCTGCAGCGTCATCGTTCCGGCAGCAACGTGGATGAGACCATTTACAATGCCTACATGCAGCTGATTGACTATCCGGCGGACAAAGAGTTTCCGGAACTGTTGCGCATCGACAAGGAGCGCTTTGCCGGCCTGAGTTGGCGTGCCCAACGCTTGATCCTGTGCGCCTCGCTCATCTCCATTGCCCAGAGCACGCCCATCATTTCGCAGCGTCGCGAGAATCGCATCAAGCTGTCCCAGCAGCTGGACATCATTGTGCAGGATGTCAAGCACCAGGAGTGAGTTCCCAATGCCTACAATAATATAATCATCATATAATTGTAATTGTACTCTTATTTGCCAGCCAAGTAGCCACTGCCATTGAAAGCTGCTACGAGCAAATACGCTCTTTTGTGAACAAGGCCCTGGAGCAGGAGAATATGCCGGCGATGAGCGATGCTGACCAGGCGGCGCTCAAGAACCAGGTGCTCAAATTGGCCAACAAGGCTTCGCCAGTGCCCAGTTTGATGGGTGAGTTGTTGGGTCAGGTTTCTATGACCCATATCAAGTCTATCCCATGTATTAAGTAGTGCTCATTTATAAGGTTTTGCAGTGGATGGCGTGGAAACTTATTAATAACTTATTGGTTATAGTTATATTTATTAAATTGATTTGTATAAAAAGATTTAAGTTTGCAAGAATTTTTAAAAAATGCAATATATTTGTACGAATATGTGGAATAATTTTATACAGTCTACATAACTTATTTATTTTTACAATGTCATCTTATAGTAAAAACTAAGAGCTAACAAAAATAGTGGTAAGAGCTATAGCAGCAAGAGGCCTTCAGCTCATAGAGTGGTTTAGTATTATATATTATCTTCTTTTTAGCTACTTATAGTTTCATAAATATATACATTTTCTGGTGAATTAAAATACCTTACGTATAGTTTAATAATCTACATTAATATGTCAATGCAACTTTTTTTTTGATTTATTTAAGGGTATAAATTTTATATTACTTAAAAGAATAGTTATCTTGTCTTTTTTGTCCTCTACTGATATGATTTGTATTTTTTTATGTTTTGAAAACCGACTTGCATAGTGATATTCACTCATGTTTTTATGGGAACTCAGTTAAACAATTATAAAGATAGTTACATATTTTTTTCTAATAACAACACCTTGTTAATCCCTTTTGCAGCCAAGCGATTGGATGGCTATGTACGCGTGACCCTGCGCTCCAATGGCAGCATTCCGCCGCCGCCTGCTGGTTTCGTGGACTTCCAGGAGGAACTGGTTGCATTTATTGCCTCATTTCGGCGTCTTGTGTCCTACAATCATGCCGTTTTCGGGGAGCACTTCCACCAGCTCCTCAAGAAGACCATGTCCGAGGAGTCGCAGGCGAATGAGGAGGCTATTCGCGCGGGAAGTGGAATGTCCGCTGGCCAGGCTCAGACTGCCAAGCCTTAGGCAGCAAGGAGATGATGATTTGCCTCTTAGGCAACACACAATATTAGCTAGCATACAACACTCAGATACACCTGGAAACGAGGGAAGGTTGATGGAGGGGATCTAATGTTGAGGCAACTACCGAAGTGGCAGAGTGGCAGTGTGGAGAGCATCTCCCTGGAACAGGAAGCGAGCAGGATTCTACGTTTCTCCCAATTTCGCTGATGATTTTTCATGTGACACTCGCGTAGAAATTTTGACGTGCACACCCGTAACCACCAAGAAGAACACCCAAAAGTCCGAAGGCCTGCCATCACACACACACATCCCACCCGGAGAACAAAAGAGGGATTTCATTTCCGGCGGCCAAACAAAAAAGGAAGGACGACTGTGCTAAGGCATCTGTGATAACCAAGAACATTGAAGTTATGGATAAAATCCTTTTGTGGGGCTTTCCATAGCGGACTCTATTGTGTGTGCTCCTCATTTAACTTTGATCGGCTGCAGGTCTGATGCGGCTATCGACCAATCATATTTTTAGCCCTCTAAATGAATACTTACAATATAGATTATATATTATATACATGTCTACCCTAAACCCCCCAACTAATCTTATTTTTTAGACTCCTGTAAAACGTATGATTGTAACCCCAACTGAGTTTAGTTTAATGGTTCTATTGATCCGTGGAGATTCGACTGCGTGAATCGTGCGGGTGAAAGGCAGCTGGCGTGCATAAGTATATACATTTATCTATTTTACCGATATTCAAAATAGAAAATACTAAAATTATTTGTTTTTAAGGTTTTTTATTGATAGAAGGGCAGATATTTTAGTTCTAAACAATACGTTGGTCATATCCTGTTGTTTCTTTAGTTGTGAACTTTGATAGCTTTGTTTTAAAATAAATGTCTATTTGAATTGGTATCTCAAAACAATATCAGCGATTGCATATTTTTCAAATTTATATTAATCGAATAGTCGCCAGAAGCGGCCAGATCATGAAAACTATGTGAGTCGTTTCACAAAAGTCCGCTAGATGGCGCCTGCTTTTAAAAGAAAAAATTTAAGTAAATTATAGCAGAGTTACCAGATCAAAGAAATAATAATAAATAAATTCCAACAGATGGCGCCACACAACGGTTTCTAAAAATTTAAAGTTTAAACGTTTTGAAAAAGTAAACTTCATTGTTTTCTTTGCTATCACAAAAGTGTAGTAGTTGTTTTAATATTTGAATACAACACTTAAGCCACTTAAACACTTTCGGCCTACAAATTTTCCCTATTACGTTATCTTTTGTTTTTTTTTTGCCCCTGTTTGATCACTATATACGTATAAACTCATTCATATATTATTTAGAAATCGATATCACGTGAAATGAGTAATTTCAGGGCTAAGCACATACAAAATCTCCTCTAAAATCCCCAACTCGACCACGTTATCAAAATTATATTTATCATCATTACTTTATTAAGTTCATTTCCTCTTCTTTACCAAAAAACAAAAAACTAAGCCAACCCAACAATATTACGCAATCCCAATGGCAATCTTATCGAGGGAACGGAACGGAATGGATCGTTACCATTACCATTACCATTACCATCGCCGTTAGCCAGTTTCCATGACGTTGATAAAGCAAAAAGCCAGATTAGATTAACAGCCCGTTCTGTTCTGCCTGTGGTTCCCTTTTCTTCTGACCCAACAACTTTTCCCCTTTATAGCCACTAACACATATTGTATACTATATATATCAGAACTCGATCGTATTTATGGTTTATATGAGATATGGTTTTTTTTACTGGGGGCCATAACACCTGAGCTGAAATTGGAGATTGTCAAATGTTTTAGCTGTAAAGATTTTTTTTGTACTAAAAATGTAGTTCTCAAAAAAACATTGTTTTAAGGATTGTTATGAACAAAAATATATTTATTTTACTAAAAACTATATATTTTTAATTAATATATGTTTTAAAAATCATTGTGCGTCAGTTGAAAAGACGTAACATTAAAACTAACAATAATTATCGCAAAATGACGCAGGTTGGAGAAATTGGATAAGATAGGCCCTATATGGTAGACACGTAGTATCATAAGACCTGAAAATAGCAAACAAGACACGATTTCGTTGATCAAGGTAATATTTCATATGGCATCTGTAAAGTTTTTTATCATCACAAGACATTAGACGGAATGCTTTTCCTATCGCTATACAATACACCCCACCCGCTTTCCCATTGATCATTATTGTCAACCGCTGATTGACTGCCGAATGGAAATCGAATAGAACCACAGACCTTGAACGATCATTGCTGATATGATATGAAAACAGCGTCAAGGGAGTTACATGAAATTGGAAAAGCAAAGAGGAAGAATTCTCGATTGAATTGTTTCAAAACGAATTGAACCAAAGGCCTGATAACTAATGACTCGACCTTCGATAATTGGGCTAACCATACATAAAAAAATTACATTGATATGTGCTTTGGTATAAGATTAAGTTTTAGCTTTTAGAAAATTTAGATAATTGCACTAATATAGCTCAAAGTTGGTTATCAGGGGGGTGGCAAGTTGTTTGCGCCAATAAGTGTGCTACAATTTGAATAAATGGCCATTTGATTAGTTTAATAAGACTCTGATTCCATATGCAAATTGCAGTCACAGGGGTCAAATTGGTTGAAATAAGTTAGTTACGTTATTATGTGGATTTTATCTGAGAACAAAACATAAAAGATAATTATATAGAACATTTTTGACAGTATTTGTCTTTGATATTTTATATTTGATAGAACAAAACCTGGAAAAATAGAATCCTTTTGTGGATTACCATTTTTATGGGACTTTAGATAAATAAATAATCTCAGCTTATTATAATGAATTACAGATTGTATATGTATCTGAAAATGAAGGAACACTGTAGGTATGTCCTACGAATGTGCTGGAAGCGCCTCTTAAAGCTCTTTAACCTTCATGATGGGTAGTTACAGAAGGTCGGGTCAAGCAGGGTTATATATACTTTATGTACTTACATATATATATATATACACAATTATATTTGCAGAGAGAGAGAGAAAGAGAGCGGCCGGCAAAAAAAAAAGGAACGCAAGTGAATATTTGCACGTGCTTTTTGTGAGAGCGGCGCAGGCGTTTTACCGTTATTTCTCTGCAACTCTCTTTTTGGGGTAAGTTTCCCCTGAAATGCGGCGAATTCTAAGAGAACCACCACCATTATTATTGCACCGTTAATCTTATACACCACACCCCCGAATCTACCTTTCGCCAGAAAAAGAGAGATAGAAATGAAAACAGCTGCAACTGATGATAATGATAATGATAAGGATATGCAAAAACATACATATGTAACTTTAAATGTCTGATTTAACCTTTTGAACTTTGACATTGCTGCTGTTTTAAGTGCAAGATTTGTGGGTTGGAATTTGCGCATTGTAATAAGGATTTGTATAATCTACAAGATTCTACATCTATACGTACATAATGTGCAATGCAAAGATAGACACATTTACTATAAAGAACAGCTTCTGCGCTCTGAGTTAGTTTTTCCCGCCTTGCAATTCTCCTTTTGGCCTGGTGAATTTTAAATTTCCATGCCCATTTTTAGACACAAAACAGTGAGAGCTAATATGGACTTTTACGATTTTTCAAGACTCTGTATTATACATATATTTTCATATATGTATGTATATGTTTTATATTAAAAAACATTGACAATTGGCTTTTAATTTCAATATATTTAAACTGTTTTACAAGATTTAAGGAAATCTATTCTCTCAACTGCTACGAACATATTCGAAAATAAGTCTGTGTAAAAAACGCAGTTTTGAAATACACTTTTGAGAGTTTAAAAAAGCATATTTTCAATTATTAATTCCTTTCCTTCTATAAAACAAACACAAAAGTCGATCTTCCTTGACCATTTTACAGCCATGTATAGATAAATTACATTTAACCAGCATATTTGCCACACACCTTTAACCTCCCGTTTCCCATTTCCATTTCCACTTCCCGTTTTTCCATTGAGCCATAAAATGAAGGCAATCGATCACTTTGCATTATAAATCAATGCGTTGCTGGAAAATGGTAGGGGAGCTAAATGGGGATTTGAATGGAAGGTAGGGGGCAATCAGAGAGCGGCTTCGACAGCATAAAAACGAAGAAAGAGCGGCAGAGAGAGGAGCTTCGGCTGTTGCGTATAACCATATTTGGCATTGCATTTTCCCAACTGCAGTTGTGTGTATATGTTTGTATATGTAAATATATGCTGTGCTCTCATGCAAGAGAGCACAGCGAGAGGGATAAAGAGACAGATGATAGGAGTAACAGAAGGAAATAATAAAAATAAATTTGAACTTGAACTTCCCGCTCCCGTCTCTGCGTTTGTGTGTGTAGCCAGTGTGTGTTGAGTCCACGCCCCCGCCCAAAAAAAAAGCCGGCGACAAACACACCCAAAAATACAGTAAAAACCGCCAAAAACCACTCTTTCACTTGCTATACTAAAAAAAAATGATATAAAAAAGAAAACATAAAACGTACGACATAACATTTTTCTTTTAAATAGTATAGTGATTTTTTTAATATTAATTTTGAAATCGAAGGATGTTTATAAACTAACGTTCGACTTACAATATTCCCACTGTACTTGCAAATACGTTCCATTCCACTCCTTTTTCTTGAGCAGGTTCTTCTTCTTTTATTTAAGCCCCGATAATGGAAGGAGAATTGGTTGCGAGTCTTATGTACATACATATGTATGCATGTATGTATGTATGTATATTATTTTGAATCGATTTATGAAGCGACGTCTACCTGCTAAGGTCCTCCGAAGATGCGATTTGAATATTAACGATCTTCGATCGCCGGCAAAGTGTATAATAATTTCTCATTTCGTTTTCAACTCCATTTGGTTGCTTTTCCCTTTTATTTCTCCCTCTTCTGCAATCTGCGTTGTGAGCGGCATTCGTAATCGCCTCCGTTTCCGTTTGAGTGACTGATCAAGTGTATATAACAATAATATATGTACATATGTATATTTGGTATGGAGATGAGTTTCCTCTGACAGTGTGACCAAAACTATTGAAAACTCATAAAAAGAGTGGCAATAACAATAAAATCAACGTACGTAAACTCCAAAAACATATAGAAAACATTAATACTTATCAATATTTTGGGTGACCTATAATGATTAAACGACAACAAAAGTACTTTAAGAAGTATATGTGATAGCTCTTAACTAGTAAGGTCGAACAACCAACTATTTCTTTACCAGCTATAATCATAAATCAAAGCCAATAAATCTTACAATCATTAACAAATTTACCAATTTAATTGTTACCAATTACAAGTATTTTTCTTGTTATTGCACTTTACAGTTGCAACATTCTACAAGCATTCTTCACCGGTTTTCCCTGCTTTTGTATTTTCCTGGTCTGAGGTTGCTCTAGATCTAAATACACCTGAGAAACGAGAACGTCTCAAGGGAACATATTTTTACCGCCAGCAATCTGGCGATATTGCTGTTGGTATTGGAGTGTTATTGTTGGTTTTGTGCGTGCCACTGATAAGTTAAGCGAAACCAGAAGAAAAATCCGATATGTGTAATCAGAATAGTTGTTTTTTTCACCTTGATACAGAAGCACCTGACTGTTCTTTTAGTCCATAAGCACCTTGTATGGAATTTATAATTATATACGTGTATTTTCTGTGCAATGGCTCATTGACGTCGAGTGCAACCCTTTGATTTCCCCATCTATTATACCATTTTCTTACGCTCTTACTTTTACGATTTTCTGTTTTATTCTTTCAATTGTTCCGTTTATTTCCTTGCCTTTTTTGGCTTGGCAACGGAAGTGTTTGCCAGCCACGCCCATTTTTCCACTGTCATAAATGAACACCCTCCTCAAGGCAACGCGGGAACAACCGAGTCTAAGCCCTCTGTAAACCATCTACTTTCAACCCTAGATCGTGTCTAGATAAAGGAAATAAAGCTAAGGTCCGAGCCATTAAAAATTAAACAAATCAGATAATTCAGTTTTTATTTATAAATTTATGTTTTAAAAGAAATCTGGGATTAAGACAAAACTATACTAAAACTGACTCATTATAATCTGAAGAATAAGCCCTGGAAGTTCTGAATCTACTTGAGATACAAAAGTGTTTCCATATTTTAAGTGATATATTACAGATATTTTATGGTGTTATTCAGAAGGGTTAACGACTTCTTAGAGTTTAGGGTCGAAGTTCTCTCCATTCCCACTTTGAATGCAATTTTAAAGAGTTTTCGAGAAGGGAAGAACCACACAAAAAGAAAAGAGGGTAGGGCGTTGTATACTTGACTTTATCGGGGGAACGCGAAGAAAAGGCCTCTTGAGTTGTGTTATTTAATGCATTGGCATACACACACCCATATTTGGAAATTGTATCTGCAGTGCATATGGGTAGCACATTAATTCCACTGTTTCGTCTTATCTGTCATTTTGGGCGTACATATTTTTTTTTTTTTTTTGGGAGAATCCAGTCCGGAAAGAGTCCGACAGTATTATTCTTTTTCAGGCTGTGGGGAGTGATTAGTCAATGGAATTGCCACCACCAGTAATCAGCCATGCCCAAAAACCGAACCACCAAAATTAACAACAGCTGATTTCACCCCCGAAGAGATCCCTCACCAAAATGTTGACCCACCATATAATATTCAACTATTCACTGCACCACGGAAAACCACCCACCCACCGAAAAATCCAGTGGCGGGTGTCTGGGGTTCAAGGTTGAGCCACTGCGGTGCTACCCTCATTTTGGCAATGCCAATCCCATAAGCAGATACACCGAGAGAAATATAGGCGATTTAAAATTAATTATTCCTTGGATGTCTGTCAGAAAATAATTAAATATGATCTTGATAGAAAACATAACTAAGCACTTGAATAGCATGAAATCTTTCTTAATCTGTATAAAATATATAAAAGGTTTTCTTAAAACATATAGAACATATCATTTTAGACATAAGCTTAGTTGATTCTAGCGAATGTTTCCAAATAGTATGAAAAGTAGCTGCACTTCTTCCAGTGCATGCCATCCCAAAAGCGATCCCAACCCTGAACTGTCTGTTGTCCTGCGCATTCCCATTTGGGGTGGCAATTGTAAGGGCACCCACCCCTATATCGTATATACCCTACCCTAACACCCTATGTCCTTTATATCCGGGTGAATCATTCTACTGCTGCTTTTATTTTTCTTTTCTTTTATTTTTTTGTTGCCAAAAATTTCGCAGAAAGGGCGCAGCACGTGTCAATTTCACAAAATGTTGGAAAAAGTACCCAAAAAAGAAAAAAAAAATAAAGATTGCAAATCCGTGATGAGTCATGGGCTTTGATTTTGTTTTATTTTCATGAAATTGTTGAGATAAATGCATTCAGGCAAATTGCATTCCACTTTTCGTTTTCTTTTTTCTTATTTTTTCTTTTCGTTTTTTTTTTTCCAAAATGCTGAAATGGAAATGCAATTTGTTGCGGTCTGTTTACAGTCTCCGAAAAGCGTGATAAGCGAATGCATCCATTAGATACATTGTTTCTACGAATTAATATGGTTAAAACAGACCATTAAACAATTTTAAAGCCCATTTATATTTGCCTGTCTGCTCTCTTCGCTGAACTGTGTGTTTCCCTAAATTATTCATTCACTAATTGCCTCTGTGATCTCATAGATGAATCATCAATTGCTGAAATTCATTGCAATCTATTGGGCATAGAATCACAGATGAGAAATTTCCAGATATCAACTTTGATACATTTTTTTTTTTTACTTTTAAAGAATGTGTTAGCCTTTAGAATGTAGCATTAAGATAAACCCAAAAATAGTTTTTGAAATATTTCCCATAAAGTTATGTATGTTTAAAGGCCCATTAAACATCACACAAAAATCCATTTAACCATATGCAAATTTAAGAGAGAAATTGGAAAACAGGAAAATGGGGAAAATGTTTGTTTAGGTCGGTCTGCAATATAGCTGGTAAATTGAGATGCTCATGCAACCAACGAGAGAAAACCTTGTAAACAAAACCCACATTCAGATGGCTTTCCGCAACCGTTTTTCCAGATGGTTCCTATTTGCTATTTGAAATCTGTTTTCATAATATGTTTATTAATCATTTTAAGGGAATTCCAATCAGAATAATATGTAAATCCTCTTACCTCCATGATACTAAAATTTCCAAAAGGTTCTAAAATTTGAACGCTGAGTTAGTCTACGGAAACTGACGATTAGCATTAGCATTTTGAAAATGTTTTTGCGGAAATATCTGATTTTGCCAATGGTTAAATTTATCCAATCTTTTTAGATCAGTGTCACAAGCTCGTAAGCCCCTTTCTCTCCCTCTCCCTTCCTCTTACAAAGTGCAGCGGTCATTCAACGGTATTCCAAAATGACTTTCGCAAAAATTTGCCTAATAATTGAACACTAAAAATAATAAAAAAGGCTGTGTTGCTGTTGTTGCATTTCTTTCGGCGAGCGTTCACTGAAATTCTAATTAGCTAGTGAAAGTTATGTTCGTCTTCCTCTTTCCCCCCCCTTTCTTTTCGCATTTCTTCCCTAACCGTTAACCGCTTTAACTTGATCTTCTTTTGTGGCATTCATGTTTGCCGTTTATTTTATGTGAACAAACGGACGGAATATAACGAATTTGGCCATTCAAAATGCAAGGGGAGATTCGTAGATAAATGCCCAGTCGAATGAAGATTTGAATGGCCAACGGTTTGTCAGTGGATAAAAAAGTTACCTAATAGATCGGACCCCTTACGTACAGATATGGGCGTTACTTGTAAGGAAGAAGGGCAATCTAATATTAACCCCCATTTTAGTAAGTCTTTGGATCTAAAAATATTTCTTATTTTGAAACTCTTTACCCTTCCTATGGCGAAAATCTTTACATAGCTTATACGAACGGATTTCCATGTTGCAATTGCTTTATATTTTATAGTCTTGCCAAAAACACATCAACAATCAAATGAGCAACCAAGTTATGTGACCAAATTTGGACAAATTATACAAAACGAACACATGGACATGTGTTTTTCAGTGATGTTTTGGTCGATTTCCTGAGATAGTAAAACGCCGGATGCAACTCCATATAGAACACACACATATCCCTAAAACTACAGGTGAGGGGGTTTTGGCTTTGGGGATTACGAATGGCTACGCCTACATACATACATACGTTCTTTGTATGTATGTATGCTATCCATTGTATATGGGCAACATTTTGAGTTTCCGCTTTTTAGTTTGAGTTTTTTTTTTCAAAAATTGTTCGTTACATTTCGGCACTCTCACACAGAAACACACACACACAACATCATCGATTGATCAAAACAATTTGGTTTTGTTGTTTTTGGACATTTGTTGGATGTACATTTTTGGGATAAAACCGATAAAAGCTTCGTTTTTTTGTTCGGTTTCCATTCAAAATGCCAACGGCCAAAAACGGGCAGCGACAGCTCAATGTCAATGGCTTTAACTTATGTACATATATCTATAGTATATACTATATAGTGTATATGTATGTATGTATGCGTTGCTGGAACCCCAAATAAATTATACGAAATTAAATAAAAAATGCCAAAAACGTTGACATTGTATATTGTGTGTGTTCGTCTGCCGCTCTTTCTCTTATGTTTTTATGTCTTTGGCGAATTTATTTCGATGTCATTTGTACGCATTGAAGACCCTTAACTCGTCTGGTTTCATTATCGACATTGCGAAAGTGAAAAGTCACCCAAAAGTCGAGTGAGAAATATTGAGATATTTGCACAGTTCTTCTTAAATTCCTCCGTTAACAACTGACTTTCATTACGGAACAAAAAAAAAAAAAAAACCAAACGAATTTTGTGGGTTCTGTATGTGTGCCTCCATTTCCAGGCGGTCTATAAACCGTTTCTTCTACTATCATTTGAAATAGTTAAGTACACTTGAGGATAGTTATGTAGATACAGGGATTAGCGAGATAAAACTTTCTGATTACAAAAATAAAGTTAACTTTTTCTAATTAGATTTAAAATTGTCAGTGTTTTTCCTTGAATTATCTTCACAAGTTGCACTAAATAACCAATTTAATAATATTTAATTAACTTTAATATTTGCTGCATAATTTATAATTATCAAATAGTTGCTAAGGGCATATAAAGAGATTTTTTTCAAATTTTTATCTCACAAAATAATAACAGAAATTCTTGTTTGTGGTGCTAATATTCGTAGCCTGGATGTTAACTCAACTTTTTTGCAGCTGGATTGTTGGTGGGAAACAAGTTTTGCTTTTTTTTTTTTTGGATCTTGAGCCGCTGCTTTTGCTTCTGTTTCTCTTTCTGCTTCTGTTATGTTCTTTCCTCTTTTCCCTCCCCTTTTTTCTCCATCGCTTTTCCATTCTCTTTCCAAACGGCCTGGCAATTTCAAACGTAACTGTCAACAATGGGCGGACGGTTCTTCAACTTTTTCTCCTTCTTCATCAACACTCACCCAAAGCATTAAACCAATTTATGTTTTCAAGAGAATTAAAAATAACAAAATTTATTTCGGATATTGTCATTTCGTCAAATCGGAACCAAGCTTAAAAAAAAAAAAAATATCTAAATATCAGCCACACATTTTAATCTTTTTTTTTATAAATATTTTTTAAAGATTTTTTCTATTTAAGTCCTAACTTTTGAGAAGTGTACTTTTTCTCTGTTTTGTTGTTGGACAGGTGCTTGTTTTTTTTTTTTTTCAAACGTTCGCCAAACGGTTTCCGATGATCATGGCCATTATCATCATTACGATAGCAACGATCATCGTCTTCATTTCTTGGGATGTTTGTGTGTTTTTATGCTAAACGGTTCTCCCCAAGCTCAATTATTTATAATTTTTTCGTCCGGAGCGAGATTTGGTTTATATTTTTATTTTTACCCATTTCGTGGGTTTACCGTTCAACCCGTTTAACTTTTGCCCATTGTTGTTATTTCAGTGGGTCTTGTGTTTATGTGTGTTTTTTTGTATTTTGTTTTTTTGTTTATAAATCTTGTTTTTTTCTCGCCGTCATCTTGTTTATCCCTCGGATTTCGGCAATTTTTTGTTGCTGTTTCATATGCAAAGCAACGCCAACCAATAAGTGTACTTTACGTTTTTCGATGAGATGATTCATTCGAAAAACATGGAATCGACTTTGACCTGGACGTAAGTCGAACCTGTGACTCATAGGTAGATGCAAATATGTCATTCAAATGTTTCGTAGAATGACTAGGCAAGATTTACAACCTTTAACTCATGTGAAACTTGAGTTAAATCAAGGAAAAGTTTGGATTGATTAAAAAAAAATTGCCATAACAGTAAATCAAAATTGTTACTAAGTTTCAGAGTAAGAAAAACTTAAAAAATTAGCCTACAAATAAATCCTAAGTAGTTGACTTCAAAAACACTACTCTTTCAAATATCTTGTTTTCCCACTCTAAAAGTCGACCCACTGTCATCTGAAATTCGGATGACTCACGATCTAGTTGGACATCTATAGGGTAAGCTGCGTCATACCTGCATAACATTTTAGCTATCACCCAAGATCGGCTATAGTGATTTGAATCGGTCAGGTGCCACTATTTCTGACTCAACTTATTTTCAGTAATCGCCAGGGCATATATATATATACAAACATATTTATTTTTAGCACATTCTTATCAGCAATTTAGTTAATCGGGCTATTGAAAAAATACACAGTTTCACGCACTTATATATTTCATTATTATTTATTGGCTGTTGGTAAATAGTAATGGGCCTACGTGTCCATCACTATATTAGTGTTTATGGCCCTGATAACAGAGCGTTGGGCGCCAACAAAATTGTTTTCCAATCAACCCGCATAAGGGTCAAAAAAAAAGAAGAGGATAAGGGCTAAAAGATAATGGTATGAGCAATAAGTGACAGGGTTTATTCCACTGATAATGCTAATTTTTGGATGCTAAGAAAATCATGCGGGAAACGAAGGCATTTGGTATTTACACGATAACTTAATTTGGAAGAGCTCATACTAAGATTCATTAATCAAAAATGTATTTACCAAAACAAAACTTTTTTGTCCATTGACTAACTAAAATAATAAACAATTGTAAGCCTTGGTCTTATAGATAAGAATACTTTGCAGCAATGTTTTGATGACTAATTCAATACGATAACTAATCTGAGGAAAAAACTTATTTTTATCTTTCAGTAGAATTCAATAAAATATTGACCTCACAAGGATTACTCACTTACTCAATATTTGTAGGCTCATTGAGACATACAAATATTTATAAACGTTAGCGCAACATTTATTATTAATTTTATTAAAAGCAATAAGTTTGCAATAACACTTCCCAAACGAATCGTAAAATAAACTCCAACCCCCCACACGATTCATATAAATTAAATTATTTTCACAACCCAAACGTTAATATATCATTTATTATTCACCAAAACCTGTTTGCAAAAGTTCTCTCAAGTTCATTAACAGACTGCATTAAGATTTGCAACTAAAATAACTTAGGTATACAAGTTTTCGTATGCAGTTGAACTTCTACAGCACTAAATTATAATATGACTTGTACGACAATTGAGTTATAAAGAATTTTGTACTTTTTTGTACTTACTTTTTATGCTTTTATTTAAACGATAAGCAACCAAACGAATGGTTATAAAACGTTGGAATTAATCAGAGAAACATAAAAAGATAACATTAGAGGAAATATGGAACAGTCTCAGTTATTGATTAAAAACACGTCTTTAAATACAAAAATTGATTTTTATAATAAGGATTTATTATAATTTAGCAATTTTAGTAAACAGTGTTCTCTATTTTATAGGAATTTTAGGAACTTATTTTCTTAAATATATTATACATTGTGTACTTGTATAGGTGAACTGTATTAAGGTATAAAACTTATAGAAAAGAGCTGGAGTTGGATTATAAAACTTGAACGGGACGTAAAATGAGTTCCTTGCATGTCACACCCACTGGAAAGGGGCGGGGCTGGATTTAACTATCTGCTTGGCACGATCTGGAAACTAAGTACCCCGAGCATTATGCTGAGTACCCGATTCGGAGCCTCACGCAATGTTTTCCGCTTTGCGCTTTCCGGCTCAATCCGGATTCCGGCGGAGTTGCGTTTATATCTGCCGGGGATCTGGGCGTGGCCGGTCCTGGATGCACACACGTGTGCCAGTACACACCCGCAAGCAAAAACAACAACAGCAAAAAGCAAAGCTCACGTGTGCGCTTTTCAATTTGTTTAATTAGAGGTAGTAAGCCCAACAAAAAAAAAAAGCATCTTTATTTGAATTTTTCATTGTCGGCTATGTTTGGTGTACCCTTTTCGAAGGGCAGGCATTATTGAAAGGGTTAAAAGTTTGTAATTATATTATTTTATATTTTAACTACGATTTAGTGCCATTGTGTTGTGTAGCAGATTGAAAGCAACTATACTAACTCTCTTTCTGCTAAAATAACTGTTAAGAAACTTGGTAGCCTTATGTATTATAAGATTTAAGGGGATCGTGTATACTTTGGTGACTCAAACTACTATATCTTTGATAGTAGTTTGATCTGAGAGGGTATTCCGGGCTTCGGATCCTTCTTCGTCTTTTAATTTTTTTTTTTTCTGTTTCGTTTAATTGACGTTACAACGCCCAGCTGATGGCAGTAGACCGCAGCGGGCCAACCCTGTGAACAGCAGAAGACAACAGACAATTTCAGAACCCCAGGCCAACCGGGAATGGGAAGTGGGTGTGCGTCGATGTGGGCCTTCATACAATAATACATTGCACACTCGCCATGTGTACATATAAAATGTATGAGCTTGCCACATGAAAACCAGCATACACGCATATATAGAAAATTTCATTAAAAACCACTTTTAGGTTTCAGTTTTTTGCAACCCACATTCTTCGCTATATACAGTGGAGACTGGTTAAAAAATTACCGGCCCACAACAAGTCCTATATGGTAATTTATAGCAAATGTACATTATTTCTAATATTGATAATAAATCGTGAGCGAAATCTATGTAAGCTATATGGTTAAGTTTTAAGTTGTTATGTGAATGTACTTTTAAGGCAGAACCCACTGTAAATCCGATCTTGCGTAGTTACTTCACCATGCAAATATGTTGCTCTAACCTTATAAATACAAGACGTCGACTGTGACTGCGGCAGAGGTTGTTGTGGCCCTGCTTTGGACTACGCCAAAATTAATGTAACAAAATACGCTTAATTTATGTGCATATAATTATGGGTATCCCGCAAAAATGGATCACGAAATAAAGATAGTTATTTTTGGAGTCTTACAGAATCCAGCAGGAAATTCGTTTCCAAATTTGTTGATGATAAAGATTTTAATATTTTTAAGAATATAAACTCATACTTGTTACTACGTTAGTTTAAAGCGTCAACTTATTTATAATATTTTAAACGAAAAATACAGCTTTAAATAAATGTTATAATCTTAAATCATAACGAAAATATACATGTTTACAGTTTTAGATCAATATTCTTTTCCTTTCTTTAAAATATAGAGTTCTCACCACCTTAAATGCCTTTTCCTTTCTGTCTCTTAAGAATATCTAAAAAAAAAAGGATATATGTTTCAAACAATTTTATAAGAATAAATCTTTAATAATACTTCATGATACACATATTGATGGTTCTTTTATTTTACTTCGTTCTCACCACCATCAATGCCTCGTCTCCACTGCCTCTTAAATTCCGAAGACTGATTACAAGTTGTTTCTGCCGCTGTAGACCTCGGCACCCACGTGAGACAGAGCGACGTGTGGTTTTCGCTACTTTTTTGCCCACATTTCTTTCATTGCCAGCTTGAAACGGCTTTACTTGGCGCTAATCAGATGCGACAACAGCAACAAAAAGCACGAAAACCAGCTGCTGCAGCTGGATACAACAGAAATAAAGTCTCGCCAAAGCTGACGCCGCAATAAACAAGTCAAGAAAGCAACTAAAGAGTGGAAGTAGACAGGTGGAGAGATGCGAGGGGACTGTCTAAAAGTCTGAGCTATGTGGGTACAGTTCGGTTCGAAATGGTAGTGCTCTCTTATATTTTCGAATAAGTAATTGATACACTTGAAATTCTGGTTTCAATTTTGTATATGTGTGTACAGAAAACAATTAAAAAAAGGCTACTGATGGGAGGTTATTGGCTTTTTTTTAAGATCATGAAATAAATCTGTAAAGCCTAAATTTTATATAGTAAGTTATGGTAACTGTACTGTTAAACTAAGCCTGTTTATATATATAAATATATTTTAGTGTCTATTACTTTGCCCGTTGCTATACTTATATCTTGCACCTTTCAGACTGAGAGGCTGGCACCTTCTGCTCTCCCTATAATAAGACTTGATGGGCGTGAGTGTAGTGGCTGTCTGGTGCCCAACTAAATGACTCAATGAAACTTTTTTTCTTTTCGCCCTGCACAGTCAACGATTTTATTGAGCAATTGCCATGAGGCAGAGGACTATAAATATACTTAAATATGATTGGAAGAACACACACAGTCCAGCGTGTTTAAATTGAAAATTGTTTAGCTTAAAAACTTTAAAGGCAATTGTTATTTAAAGCTTAGTTTAACATTATTTTAACAATAATATTAAACACTACGCATATTTTTGAGGTATTATTTGATTTTTTGACTTTATTGAAGAAGTTTGACTGTGGCAAAAAAGTTCAAGCAATTTAACCAGTTCACTCAAAGTTCACTTGCATATATTTATTAGTAGCAATTTGTTTTTGAATGAGCTAAACATGATAAGTAATAATTTTAGCTGCAGCGAAAAAATCAGATGATCAGTTGGAGCCACAAACAATTTTTTCCACTGAAAAAATCGTATCTTAAGATCTGGTTTTTCTTTAGTAATCTCTTAAGATATGTTTTTTTTGTGTAGGCAGAAGCAGCTGAAACTCGCACCCACTGAAATCGAGTGAAATCTTGCGAAAAGCACGCAAAAATCGCAACAAACGAATGAAAAAATAAAAACCCAAATGAAATACGAAATAATTCATATCTTTCACTTTCCCGAAGCGTCTGCAACTCCCGCATTTTCAGACATTTTCAGGTGGGCGTAATTGCGACTCGACGACAGGTGCAACTATGTTGCCAATGCAGTGCGATGGGCAATTAACGGAGCAATTAGCAACGCCGTGGAATTCGGCGATTTAGCATTATTACATTAACATAAATTCGTGTTGGCATTTATATCACGGATCGCGCGAAAGCAAGCACGATTAACTCCGCGTTGTACTATATACTTACGTCTTGATTATTTTGCTGCACCGCATACAGATTTCTTTTGGAGCCCAAGATGTTGTTACGGTTTTCAGGTAAAAACAGCAGAGGTCAGAAAATAAGCATTTTTAGTTTTTAAGATTTAAGATTTTATTTGACTTAATATTGAATTATTTGTACAGTGCATAATATTATGATCTTGAAGAGAATTTGATTTGGTAACTCTACATTTTTGGTAAATAGTTCATATAATCTGAGATTTACAGATTTAAATAGGTTTGTGGTGAGCATCATATGGCATTAAAAGATCCTCTTTGATATGTCAAGTATATTCTTAAATGTAAATTTCTTATAATCGTGTCTATTTCACATTATTTATTTAAACACGACAATCTTTCATGTGATAAATATAAACAAATTAATAAAAACCTAAGTTATAGTGGTACATTTTTGGACTGCGTTGCTCTCCAATCCTTAGCTGAGATTTCTTCAAACGTTTTTTCGCCTCGTGGGCTAACTAACCGTCCATGGCCTTGGGTTTTCGGGTGCTTAACTCCCGCAACTCGAAACGCACGATCCAAAACTCGCATCCCCGCACTTTTCACATAATGTCTGTGCACGCAAACTAATTAAGACGGCAATTAATGGCTATATTTTTTTTCCAATTGCGTTGCGATGCCGAAATGGCCAAAAAGCGACGGAGTGAAAATGTATTTGCAACTTCAAGTTGACCAAAAGCGGTTGACTGCAATGCCAGCTGGTTAAATAAAAATAAAAGGAAAATAGGAGGGGGTGGGGTGGCAACCCTGGCAATGCGTGCATGTTAATGGCAAATGGCAACCATGATGAAAATTAATGGAAATGGAAGAAAACAAATTAATTGCGAAAAATGTACGAAAATTTTCACATTCAATGACCTTGACAATGGCTTTGGCCCAAGTCGCTTAACTTGTTTATTTTATTTTATTTGTTTTTTTTTTTTTTTTGTGTTTATGTGTGAGTGTAGAAAACGTGACGAGTTACGTACTTTTGGAGAAAGGTCGTTGATCATGGCTATATGTTGCTGTTTTTTTTAATTTGTTTTATAGCGGTTTCAAAGTCAACATCAACGCGCTGTTTTTGGCTATTTAAGTATTTCTAGTTTCAATACCCCCCTCTATAGCTTGTCGTTCGAGCCAAGGTTAATAATACCTAAGCCATTGGCCTGGGGAAATTTCTTCGATTTTTTCCGCTGCCTTGCCAAAATATAGTCAAACAAAAGAAAAAAATTAGTCGAGCAACGAACTTGAAAAGACCAAATAAGGCCAAGAGAATTAAGATCTTGGGCTAAAAAGCCCAAGGAAGTTTCTTAAGCGTAATATCGGAATATAATGTTATATGCAAATATATTATTTGTATTCTGAAATAACAAGAAACTTTTGTTGATTTAATTTTGAATAGAAATGTGAAGGAGAATTAAAACAGAATAAAAAAATGCATCCCATAACAACTAATAGAACACTTCTTTTTCATTCCCAGTGCTATCATTTTTCCAGCTCTTGTGTTACCTGTTATGTGGCCCACAAACCAAAGACACGTCTTATGGCCATTAAAGCTGGCTGCTCAACGCTAAATACCAAATACATAGTAAATGATGATCTTCGGGCGGAGGAGAACTAGTTGATAGCTCTCTCGCCAATCCAATGCTATCTAACCATATTCGGATCAATTCGAAGCCAATTTCCATCAGACTGCAATCGTTTCCATTCTCGGCTATATGTTTTTAACCGTTAGCCGGGGCAATTTTCAAAGACCCGTCCACAAAGATAAGATTGTGTCACTCGCTATCTTTTTTTTTCTTCGAAAAAATCAAGAAAGAGAAGAACTTGGAATTTCGCGATGACGTCGGCGAATATTTTAAACATAAACCATGAGAATTAGTTTTATACAGTAGAACAGCTGTGAATAAATTAATAGGGAATTTGTTTTTATATCATTTTGTGTTTAAGTAAATATGTAGCTTAAAATCCATTGGTAAATCTATCATCCATAAACAAATGTAGGCACAGTTTGATAACCAAAAATTTTAGTAATTTTATTATTAATTTAGGATACTTCCTTTTATGTAAAATTATAAAGGACTTAGCAAAAAATTATAAAAAAAATAATAATAATTAATAAATATTATTTTAGAAGTGGTTTTTTTCACTTAACGATATCGTGTCGTATTTTTTGATTACATTTATTGAACCTTTATTTTTTGATCATGCTCGAATTTCGGAATTTTTCCACGAACAGAGTGCATTGTTGTTTTTTTGGAACATTTGCAATTTTCAGTCTCTACTCTTTAATTTCAGTTTCTTAACCAAAAAGAAATAAAGCCAAAAAAGCGAGATGGCGATGATACCAAATGCGGCAAAATGGAAGGAGCGGGGGCGCGGCAAGGGGGTGAGGGGCGAGCACAGGATGGGGGTATGGGTGGGGCATGAAGGAGGCAGAGGGGCTGTGGCTGGAAGCGACGTCACCAACATTGGAGCCACTCCTTTGACTATGTGTGCGTGTGTATTCGTGTGCCTGTGTGCGTTTGTTGTTTTCTTTTTATGCTGGCGCTCTCTCTATCGCCATCTCACTCACGCCTTATGTTGCCGTTTCCTTTTATGCGTCATTTTGGCTCAAAATAGGCAATTATTTAAACAAAGATTAGTCAACGAAAACGCGCAAATAAATAAGTCTACATATTGTTTAGTTATTGCCATGTGTGTGCAGCCAACAATAACAATAATGAGCGGCTTTCCCTCTTTCACTTTTTGTTTGCGCAGACGAGTGCGAGCGAGATGGCAGAACCCGGCAAGCGCGACTTTCGGTGAAAAAAACGCCGAATTCTAGTGAAAAATATCTTTTCGCCCGATAGGAATGCATGTGCAGTAACAATTGCGAATGCCAGACGATATTGTATATTGTTTATGCCTCGACTGGGGCTCAAAAAAACAAAAAAAAAAAAACGAGAGAGAACCGAGAATCGGGGCTTATCATTGGGGCAACTACAATAACACGCACTGAGTCACAGCCTCTGGAAAACTGCCGCAAGTCTTAAAAAGAGAACAGAGAGCAGCTTACACTCGCCGTTGATGACAATGTGTGTATGTGTATTGCAGTTCTCTCTTCGTCTCTGTTGCGCAAACGCATCACATACACTGGGAACAATTTTTAGAATACTATAACTTAAACAAATAAAATTTGTATAAATATATTGCAATTTTCCAGTTACCCAAGTATAAACTTATGTTTAAAATTTTATTAATTTTATTCGTTTTCAAAATAATATCACTTCTTTATTGTCATTGGTATTATTTACTTATTATTTTGTATACTTAAATATGAGATTTTAAATTACTAAACTTACTTTGGTTGAAATATATTCTGCAGTATACTTGATGTTATTATTCACTTGTTTTATGTATACATAATATAGCTCAAACATTTTTTACAAGTCTTGTTTAAATGTTTAAGTAGATCCAATATTATGTGTAAAGCCATCATCAAAGAACATTAATTTGTTTTCTGTGTACTCTTCTCTTTTCTGGCAGCTGTTTCTGTTTCGCCGTTATAGTTTAAAACCGGCTTGCGGCTTGAGAGATGCGTTTTCGATGACTAACGAATACCCTGCTTGAAAATGATCAACAGTTATAAGAAGTGTGATTTTGATAAAAATAGAAAAGACCCTATCACTTTTAGACTGATATCTTTAGATTAATTGGTCGTAATTTATTTGCATTTTCTCCATCTCATTTTAAAAAATAATTATTAAGAATTGCTGTTATAAAAGTAAAATAATATATTTTGAGCTTGCACATATGTATGTATGATTTTATTTAAATGTGTTAAAGAACATAGAAAATGTGAGAACTTTTGCTTGTTAAAAAAAGTTTTTTCTGAGTATTTGGTAATCTAAAATGTTCAATTTATGTGTTTAGGCGAACACGGGGATTCAATTTCCGGTGCACCACATTTTCCTGAAAATTCCAAATAAATAACTAATGGACTATGATTATGTATAACTTACTTGTATTATTTAATTCGCAAAGAATTTTGACTTCGTAATATAAAGATAACAAGTATCGAGTGGGCATGAGTAACAGTAACAGTATAGCTGCAACAGTAACGCGCCCTGAATCACATGAAAGAGCCAAAAACCCCGAGTGTGCTGATAGGACCCGTGAAACTACACTACACACCAATACTATGGCATATAGACATATAGCCACACACCCAGTTCTCCGAAAAGCGAATTGGCGAACAATTCATACCCATATATGGTAAAAGTTTTGGACGCTACCAAAGAGAAGAGAGCGCTCTGAGCTGATAAGGTTTTAGCGCTAAGCTAAGCGGGCTTTATAAAACGGGCAGCGGGACCAGTTTTCATATCACTAACGTTCGAGTTCTTGTGCTGTGTGGATACTCCTCCCGACACAACAAACAGCTCCATCAGCCAGCAGTCGTCTAATCCAGAGACACCAAACCGAAAGACTTAATTTATATTTATTTAATTAATTTTAATAAAACACACCAAATGTAAGTATCCCTCAGACCCACCCTCTCAAACAATTCAACAAACACCGCGACAAAATGTGTGATTTTTTTGTAAACAAATAATTTTTTTATGTGCCAGTGCGAAAAGTGATCTTTAAAACGAGCCATGAGTTAAAAAGGGTTATTGTATTGACCAACTCTCGAAAATCAGTTTGGACTAAAATTGTAAATCAAAATTACAAGATTTCAATACTACCACAACTCCAAATCCAGCATAGTTGAAAACTTAAACCAAAATTACAAAGTTTTCTAACGACAAGAACCAGAGTTTTAAATGCCACAACTCCATAATCAGGATATATACAAATTTAATTCAAAACTACAAGATTAACTTATTACAAGAACCAAAGTTTTTAAACCTATAACTCAAATATCAAGATATATAACATTTATAAGGTTTTTCTACCCCATGAATCAGAGTATTAACATCAAAACTTAAAAGTTAGGATACATAAAGTTAAGAATCAGAACTTAATTTTTAGTGCAAATTACTTCTATGATAAACCCAAAATTTTGACCTCCCTTTATAATGTGGGCGTGTCGCGATTTCACCCAAAGAAATGTTAAATTTGCAATTTGCAATTCAATTCA